>NW_026869127.1:93167-271871 GCF_020745735.1 Hemiscyllium ocellatum | reverse complement strand
TGTATTTTCTCATGGTTGTGAAATTACCATGACAACTCTTCTCTCAGGAAGTGCATTCCTGGCCCTAACACACTCTGAGTGAAAAGCAATCCTCAATCCCCTCTCCAAATCTCAAACCCATTCACTTTAAAATGTGGTCCATTGTTTTTGGCCCTTTGACTAAAAGGAACAGCTGTTGTCTGTCCATCCTTTCCATGTCCCTCGGAATCCGATCCTTCTGAATCACGGCCCACTCAGCCTTCTCTGCTCCAAACTAAACAACCTGAGCTTATCCACCCTCTCTCTATTGCTGATCTGCTCCATCCCAGGGAATATCCCGGTGAATCTCCTCTGAGCCCCCCTCCACTACAATCAGATCCTTCCCGTAATGTGGTTCCCAGAACTACATACAGTATTCCATCTTGGCCAAACCAAAGTTCCACATAGCTCCTATAATCTATGCCTTGAAGAATAAAGATTATGTATAAGGTCGTCTATGCTTTCTCAAATTTTGCACTAACGTATTTAGTCACATTCAGGAAAGTGTGGAGAAACACCCTCTGAGCTTCCTCGTGTGCTGCCATTCATTGAGTACTCCCTGTCCAGTTCCTTCATCCAAAGTGTATCACCCCATATTTATCAAGGTTGCATTACATCTGCCATTGCTCTGCCCATCTGACCATTCCATCTGTATCTTCCTATAACATAAGATCTTCCTCCTCACTGCCAACCACCCGGCAAATCTTTGTATCATACGCAAATTTAGTTGTCACATTCCCGCCACCCCCGTCTATATTCATAGCTGCATCATTTAGGAATACCACAAATAATAAGGTTAAAGATCACACAACACCAGGTTACAGTTCAACAGGTTTATTCGGAGGCACTAGCTTCGAAGCACTGCTTCGTCATCAGGTGGTTGTGCGCTGTGAATGCTTGTACCTCTGAATAAACATGCTGGACTGTAACTTGGTGTTATGTGATTTTTAGGGTTGTCCACCCCAGTCCAACACCAGCACATCCGAATCACAAATAATAAGGGACACAGCACTTCTCCCTGTGATACACCATTGGACACCGGTCTGGAGTCACACTAAGAGCCTTCAACCACTACTCTCTGTCTCTTAACGCTGAGTTGATTCGGATGCAACTTGGCAAGCGACCTGTTCCCGTGTTATTCATATCTGCTTGACACACTTGCAGAATATCTGAAGATTTTCCCTAATCTTACCCTGCCAGCAGGTTTGTATGACCCTGTTTTAGGCTGTTCTCACCGAGTGATGAATTTCCTTAAAATTACTGTCTTAAGTGGCCAATCCCTTATCTTGTCTTTATTCACCTTGAATTTGGATTGGGCAGCCAGGGAAACGTCCTGTTAATTTCCAACTTGTCATATGTTTTGTGAAATTTCTAAATTTCATTGTGACCGACCTCTCATTCTTTGAAACACTAGAGAACATAGGCCGAGTTTCCTCATCAGACAATCTCGCCATCTGTGAGATTAATCTGGAGAATGTCCATTGCACTTTTTTTTGTGGTCAGTATATTCTTTCTCAGATTGGGTCACCAACACTGTATACAAACGATACAGGTTTGCTCGCTGAGCTGGAAGGTTCATTTCCCGACGTTTCGTTACCTTACTAGGTACCATCTTCAGTGGATCTCAGGCGAAGCGATGCTACAAATTCCTGCGTTCTTTGTATATGTTTGGGTTTCATTGGGTTATTGATGTCATTTCCTGTGGCGATGTTGTATCCTGTGGTGAAGTCACTTTCCGTTTCTTTTCTCAGGGGGTGATAGATTGGGTCTAAAACCTAATAGCACATCGAGTTAGACATCTACCATGTGGATTCTCTCCATTGATCCTATTAATTTCTAAATATCCAATATGACATGCTGCATAATAGATTCCAAAAGTTTAAATGCAGATGTCAAGTTAATTGGTCGGCAGTTCTCTTCCCTCTGTCTTCTTCCCTTTATAGATGCTTGGATCCCTTCCATTTTTCTATATCTACCACGTTTACTAACTCCCATTTATTCGCAATGGCTTCCGCCCTCTGCAGAATGTGCAGGAAAATAAAACACAGTCTTTGGCAGTGCAATTAATCCTTCTATTGCTGATTTATGCCTGACGTTTTAATATGAAGTACGTCAGGTTTGTCAGACTTAGCAATGCTCAATCCAGTTACACTTTCAAATACTACCTTGTAACTGACATTACTTAACTTTTTGTCTTCATTTGCACAGGCCCTACATGATCACTGGGTATTACTGGAGGATTTTGCGGATCTTCCTTCATGAAGACAGATGCATAGTAATTGGTTATTTTTCTTGGCCATTTTCCTGTTCTTCAAAATAAACTCTCTCCTCTCCCAATTACAAATTTCTATATTTGACCTTGCTTCTCTTTTTATTTCCTTTGAAATACAGATTGTAGACTTATGCAGTGTTTTTGTTCCTGTTTGTTAGTATTTATGTTCTGTTTTTGATTTCCTTATCAGCTTCATGGTCCTCGTTTCTGGATCGTGAATTTCTGAGAATTCTCAGGTTTCCACAATGACTGAAATTCTTCTGAAGCCATTTCCTATGACTCATACATTTTCAAACTAGTTATGTTAAACATCATTGTGTCACTTTCCTTTTCTTTGGTGTTTGTACCTGAAATAAAAAGACGTATTTTTCAGATTTTGCAATATGTCTATAAATTTCCTGGTCCTGACCAGATATATTCAGGAACACTGCAGGAGGACATAGAAGGAATTGCCGGAGCCCTGGCTGATATTTTTTGCATCATCACTGGCCAACGGGCGAGCTCACGAAGGACTGGAGGACAGCAAATGCTATGTCTTTACTCAAGAAGGGCTACAAAGAAAAACCTGGGAACTGTAGACCGGTAAACCTAAAATCTGTAGTAGGTAACTGACTTGAACAGGTTCTGAGAGATAAGATATACATTTGGAAAGATAGGGTGTTTTGGAAAGATAGATTGGAAAGATACGAGCAAGATTAGAGTGGTGCTAGAAAAGCACAGCAAGTCAAGCTGCATCCGAGGAACAGGAAAATCAACGTTTTGGAGAAAAGCCCAAAATCAAACTTAGCGCGGCTTGTGCATGGGAGATCATGGTTCACAAATTTGTTCGAATTCTTTGATTAAGTGACTAGCAACGTTGAGGAGGGAAGGGTGGCATATGTAGTCTATATGGATTCCAGTAGGGCCTTCAATAAGGTACATGGTACCCTGCTCTGGAAGATTAGATCGCATGAAATTGTGGAGGAACTGCCAAATTAGATGCAAAACTGTCTTGATGGTGGGAAGCAGAGGAAAAGAGTGAAGGATGCTTATCAGACTGGGGGCATGTGACCAGTGGAAAGCTTCGCGGGTTAGTGCTGGGACCATTACATATTACATATATCTACGATTTAGATGAGAATGTACAGGCACGATTTGTAAGTTTGAAGACAACACTAAAATAGGCAGCATTAAGGAGATTGAGGAAGGTTATCAGAAATTTCAGAAAATACAGCAGTACCTTGATCACATGGAGAAGTGGTTGAGAAATGGTAAATGGATTTTAATATAGATCAATGTAAGGTCTTGCAGTTTAGAAAGTCAATTCAACGTTGGAGTTTCATGGTTGGGTCCTAAGAGTGTAGTGGGACAGAGGGACCTTGGAATCCAGGTGCATGGTTCTCTGCAAGTTGACTCAAAGGTAGACAGGGCAGTGAAGAAAGCTTTTGGCACACTGGCCTTCATCAGTATTTATCACGAAGTATGTAAATTAGAGAGTTACATCGCAAGTATACATGATGCTGGTGAGACCATACTGGGAGCGTTATGTTCAGTTGTGTTCACTTTGCTATGGGAAGTATGATATTAAACTGGAAAGAGTGCAGAAGAAATTTACAAGAATGTTACAAATGACTCAATGGTTTGAGTTATTGGGAGAGGTTGGACAAGCTAGGACTTCTGACGTTAGAGGTATGAGGCTGCGGGGAATCTGATATAAGTGTATAAGATAATGGACAGAGTGAATGTACTCAGTTTTTTTCCAGGGTTAGGCAATCACGGACAAGATGGTATCAGTTTAAGATCAGAGGGGAAACAATAAAAGGGAACCTGAGGACCAACTGCTTTGCACACAGGGGTGATACGCATATGGAATGATGTGCTAACGGAAGAGGTTGAGGCGGGAACATTCGCATCATTTAAAAGGCATTTGGGCAAATACAAGGACAGGAAAGGATTAGAAGGATGCCGGGCAATAGCAGGGAAATGGGGTTAGTGTGGTTGGACATTTTGGTCAGAAAGGACGAGTTTGGGCCGAAGGGCCTGTCTCCGTGCTTTCAGACTCTATGACTCTAACAAACATTGCTTGCCTCCCACTGAATGTTATGTTGTACTTTCCCAAGTCACTGAAGCGAATTTGATCCTCTAGTCTCAAGGCTACCATGATGTTTAACCAGAATGTTCAAGCATTTTATATTGTATGTAGACACCGTGTAAAATGCACCTTATTAACGTTACTATTCCTTAAAAGCTGCTTCAGAGTGAAGATAATAATTCGTCCTTCTGACCACACAACACCTAAATCCAAAATAAACTGCTCTCTTGTTTGCTTCACCACGTACTCTTCAACCCACCTCATATACACTTACTGAATTTATTTTGCACAGTATGAGCAGTCACTTAGTTAACGTAGTTGAGATGCAACTTGAGAACATCCAATAAAACTGCAGTGTCCATGATACTTGCATATCTAATTTCCAGAGATATGATGCTCAGATTTTCTGCAACCGATTTATAACACACCAATATTTGCTTCGCCTTGCTATTTGTAAGTTCCACCTAAACTGATTCTGTGTAATCTGAGGGACAGGCCTGTGTAATTATTAGTGATAGACTTGGACACGACAATCGGGGAGGCTGACCTCGACGCTGAGATGATCTGAAGATATCTCCATGAATATAGGACAAACATCAATATCTTGTCTGGATAAAGGTCACACTCATTATATATCATTTAACGCACCTACCCCGAGACAATCCTTATGCTCTATCTCCAATAAGGCTCAGGCACTACCACTCTCACTATTGAATTCAGCAACTTCTTTCCCAGGCTTTCTCTGTCACCTACTCAATACCCCCCATTTAATAATACTATATGGATTCAAAAATCCCAATTCCCCCCAGATCCAATTCCACTAGCACTAACAGCAGGGCCATCCACTCCTGCCCTCACTGCCTCCATCCCTTTCTCCTATTCCAAGAGAAACAGCTTGGAATAGAACAGGAACGGCCATGCCGAGTGGAGTAGTGCCCAATATCCATTCCCTTACCCCCCTCCCCCCGCCATATGGGGAGGACCCTAGTACAAGATGAAGTGGACTGGGATGCCTCACGTGGCATTTCTGAAACATCCATGTCGCACTGACCGATTAAAGAGCAGTGTTCAGTGAAAGTCAATTCTGACTTTAAACACACTGGCATTTCGAATGACAGTCCTTTAATCCCTCCACACAAAAAAATACAGATACCTCACTGCACAGAGATCCAAACACAGAAACACACCCCCTTATATACGAACAAGCACAATACATAAAAGGGGATAGGCATACACACACGTAGAAACACACGCAGACATATAGAGTCTCACACAAATACACAAAAACATAGATAGAAACACACAGGCTGATACACAGAAAGACAGACGCAGATGCACAAATACAGAGGTGACAAGCAGATGGACAAACAAGCACACACAGACACAGACACAAATAGATATTTTTTGATTTATAACGGGATCAAGGATTCTTCGGGCAGGCAGGAGTATGAGGTTGAGGAACATATAAGAAATTATTGAATGGCATACCAGACTCGATGGGTCGAATGGCCTTATTCCACTCCTTTTTTCGTGTGTGTCTCAGGTATTCTCTTCCTGAGACAGCATCAGAGGCTGGGTTTGATACATATTCAATTAGAAATGGTCAGTGGGAATATGGGACAGGTTTGGAGTCCGTGACGTTTTATGCTTGTTCCTAATTATTCTGTCCTTACATCTGAAAAGAGGTGGTGATTTGATGTTCATTTAACACAGTTTTAAAATAACAGGTCAAACAAAGAAATAAGGACGTCCCTTTCACTTCACTGTTGTGCTACCTGTGGTGTCCTCATCCTCAGGGAGCAGTGAAGACTCATTTATAGAGTCATGGAGATGTACAGCTTGGAAACACACCTTTTGTTCCAACCCGTCCATACCGACAAGATATCTTAACCCAATCTAGTCCCACCTCCCGGCAACTGGCCCATATCCCTCCAAACTCTTCCTATTAGTTTACCCATCTAAATGCCTCTTAAATGTTGCAATTGTACCAGCCTCTACCACCTCCTCTGGCAGCTCATTCCATACACGTACACCTTCTGCGTGAAAAAAGTTGCCCCTTAGGTATCTTTTGTATCTTTCCTCTCCGACCCGAGACCTATGCCCTCTAGTTCTGGACTCCCCGACCCCAGGGAAAAGATTTTGCCTATTTACACTATCTATGCCCGTCATAATTTTGTAAACCCCTGTAAGGTCACCCGTCAACCTCCGACACTCCAGTGAAAACAGCCTTAGCCTGTTCACCCGCTCCCTATAGTTCAAATCCATCAACCCTAGTAACATCCTTGTAAATCTTTTCTGAACTCGTTCAAGCTTCACAACATCTTTCCGATAGGAAGGAGACAAAAATTGCGCACAATATTCCAACAATGGTCTCACCAATGTCCTGTACAGGAGCAACATGACCTCCCAACTACTGTACTTAATACTCTGACCAATAAAGGAAAGCATATCAAACGCCTTCTTCCCAATCCTATCTAACTGCGACTCCACTTTCAAGGAGATATGAAGCTACACTTCAAGGTCTCTTTGTTCAGATAAATTCCCTGGGAACTAACCATTAAGTACATAAGTCTGACCTTGATTGATCTTTGCTGGACAAGAGAATCAATGATTATTGGGAACAGACAGGAGACGGACGGATAGACACACTCGGATCATCCATGAGCATTCTGAATGGTGCAGCCAAATGGCCAAATGTTGCCCCTGCCCCATGTATTGTTCCCTCAATCCACCCCTCGAGGCTGTTACAGAGATATACTGCTGTCCCCACCTTAAGTGTTTTCCCTCAATCCACCCCTCGAGGCTGTTACAGAGATATACCGCTGCCCCTACCCCATGTGTTGTTCCTCAATCGAACCCTCGAGGCTGTCACAGAGATATACTGCTATCCCTACCCCATGTGTTATTCCCTCAATCCACACTCGACTCTGTTACATGGTAGGGGACCACCCCATTCAATCAGACAGAATCGTTGCAAAGAGACAAGAGAAGACCATTCTGCCTCTCTAAGGAATTACACAGCAATACAGAATGAAGTGATTCAGCTCGTTGAGTACATTACACAGCCCAGAAGGAGTCCATGCAACCCGCCTGAACGGCTACCCAGGAGCAGGGAACATTGACTCTCCTGTCCAGCAAAGATCAGTCGTTAACAGGAAATAGAGAATAGAGATAAATGTTCATTTCAGGCTGCAAATATGTAACTGATGGAGTGCCTCAGAGATCACTGTGGGGTCATCAGTAATCAATAATCTGTTTCAAAGATCTGAAGGAAGGGGAGGGAATGGCTTGGAGCTCAATTAGCTCGGACATCAAGATGGTCATTTAATGTGTCATCAAATGGAGGTAGTGAATCGGCAATGTGATACAGACAGGGAAGGTTAGTGAGCAAACCTTCAGCAGAAATAATATAAGTCAGTTGTCTATTTTGGCAAGAATAAAACAATGGTAAACAATGTAAATACAGAGATATTGCAGAACTCTGTGATACAGGCGGTTTCCATGTTCCTGGAACATGAATCCTATGAAGTCAGTCTGCAGATGCAGCAAGTGATCTGGAAGGTAAGTGGAATGATGCTGTTTTTGGCAAAAAAAAGGTGTCAGGTTTAATTGCAGGAACGTTTTACTGCATCTGTACAGGACATTGCTGAGACCACATTTGATGCACTGTGTGCAGTTTTGATACCGAAACTAAAATGAAAGGATATAATTCTTTTCGAAGATTTTCAAAGACGTTTACCTTCATTCATTCCTGTATGTTTCAACACAGAGAGGGAGAAAAATGTTCCCTGAATGAGAAGCAGCACCCTATTGAAACCTCTCTGTCTTACTTTGTTCCATCGGATAGCAAAAGGTGAGTCCATAAAATCCCTGAGTTATCTTCACCACTTGCGAAGGATTCCTGGTGAGGATTCACTGGAATCTCTCCACTGCCTGAAACAAAGTGAATTCAGCCAAATCCAACTGTTCCAGGGAGAAATCTCATGACCAGTAGCTTGTGTGAGCAGAATAAGTTCAAAGGCAGAATAACGTTTGAATCAGTCTATCATTTTACCATTTGTTATGAGTTCAACTTCCTGCGTCTCACATTTTTCTAGAAAAATGACCTACTCTGAGACCTAGATGATTGATCAACTCACAAAACCGGTTGCATTTAAGCTTCGTGTAACCAGTGGAGGAGTGGGACTGAAAAAGGACATAGTGACCCTTCAACATTGGTTGAAACACAAATGAGAAATTTTCAAAGGGCTGTACAAGTGGAAATTCCCTTCCCAAGAAGTTTGTGGTGCCTGGATGTTTGCATTTATTCAAAGTTATGTTTGGTGACATTTGACAGACACGTGGATGTAGGAAATTGGTAGACAGACAGAAAAGTGCAACTGAGACCATGATCACATCACTCATGGACTTTGTGAGTGGTGGAGAGGAGACGAAGTGTCTAATAGCCCACTCCTGCTGCTCGGTCCACTGTCCCTATGTTCTATTCAGCTCCTCACAGATCCTGAAATTAGCAGATGGAGGTCACCTGCTTCAAATAGCTGGTCCATAGTAACATAGGCTATCATTCAATCCCTCAAACTGTCACGTGATTTGGTGTGGTTTGGAAAATGTTAGTTGGAAAACCAGGCTGGTTTCGAAAGACACCTCTGGACTCTTTACAGAGTGTCTCCTCTTTGAATCTTGTGCTTCATTTGTTGGTCATGTAGGAGACCAAAATACACTGTGAATACAGCCCCCTGACCTCACCCTGAGATGACTCACAAAATACTTTACTCTCTCTGACTGCAACAATCAATAACAGAACGTTGAGGAAAATTACAATCGTTAACTTTGTAATTACAGAATATGAGAACATAAAGAGCAAGATGAGGTGACTCCGACGATCAAGCCATTGTATACCATAATGGCTGATCTATTGTTGGCATTAACTCGTCTTTAAAGTCCAATTCTTCACATCCCTTAGCTCTCTGACAGGTCAAAAATTCATATACCACCTCTTTGAGTGATGTAACTTTCAGTGATATAACTTTCCACACTATCTAGCCCAGATAATTCCTGGCATTGATTACCCTCTATCAGAGGAAAACACGCCCAACACATACACCACCATCTATTGATAAGAACAAGCAGTGAACACAGGGGCTCAGGAAAGAGTAAATAACCTTGATAACATGGTAGTATTAGACTGTGGATGGCATCAGGGCCACCTACTTATTTGAGCTAAATGGTAATCAGGTGTACTCTCCCCACTGGTTGGGGTCTTTCAGAGCACAAAGGAAGATGTTTGTCTTCGGTGACCGACAATGCTCTCAGTCCAGGGATATCTCTGCAGGAGATCTTCCGGGTAGCTGCCTCAAAACAAACATCTTCAGCTGCTTCATCACTGTCTTTCCTCATCATAAGATCAGAAATGTGGATAGTCACTGAAGATCACCCAATGTGCAGAACAATGTGTCACACCTCAGTTCCTGAACCAGTCTGTGTGCAAGCTGTGACCCGGACAGCATTCAGGCTTGTGTTGTAAAAATGTCGGTAACATTCATGTAACAACGAGGCCAGACACTCTACATTTCCACAGTTAAATGAACAGCCCATTCAGCATCTCAAGCACGTTAGAAACGGGTATGTGGAAGCCATTCAGTCCATCGAAACTACTGAACAAAAAGAGGAATAACTGATTCAAACCTCCTGCCTATTACACAGGAAGAAGAGGGGTGTAGTTTCCACATCAAGCTGTTAAAGAGGAACAGGCAGGGCCAAGTCAGACCCATGAACTTGTTCCATGGGACATGGAGAGGCCATTCACCACCTCGAGACACTTATACAGGACAGGAGGGTGTCATGATGCTTCAACCTGACAAATCAATGGAGCATAGAATGCACTCAGAGACGGATCCACGATGTTCCTCGTGGGTCCATTGCCTGTGGGTCACATGACATTTTAACGTGGTTTGCTGGCAGTGAGGAAAGTAGCCAGATGTTTTGTCTCAAGTCTCAGAGAAGCATCTTCCATTCCTGAGAAGACAGACCCATGTTCTCCATGGAGGTCAGAAGCTGGTGGGGATAGTTAACTGTTTTAGAATGAACATATTGTGGGTGTTGTCGGGATTGTGGATAACATGACGTTTAATGCAGGATCACATACTGAATGCACTGCATTAATGTGGGAACAATTTATTCAAAGATCGAACCTCTGTCTCTCTCAATCAACATGTGGAGTGGGGGTGGGATGAGGGGAACTCCTCGGACGTTCTTATTCTATTCAGAATCATGTAACCCAAGTAAAAAAAGCCATGAAATTTATCATCGTATCAGTGGCTATTGAGAACATAATGAGTGACTGTCCATCCCCCTTAAGATTCAATGCAATCACCTCTTATTCTCTCACTGAGCTTCACTCACTGCTCATGGTGCCATCGTCCCAGGGATTAGTCTGATGAAACTTGAAAGAAAGGCTATCCACAGTCCCCCAAATACTGCCTCAACAACACTCTCAGGGATAATCGGAATAATCCTTTTCTCTCACTTAGATATCGCCGTTTCTTTCCTGTGCCACAAAAAGTCATCCCTTCTCTTTGCACTACGACTGACATGGAACTTATAAGTTCCTTACATGTGTACGTCAGCATCAATAAAGCCAACACCAGAGATGCGTCTGGAAATGAATGGAATTCTCTTTAAAAAGGGGATGATCACCTATCTGAATAGAAATGAGCTGTAAGAATACGGGAAACAGACAGAGGAAGGGAGCTATCTTTACTTCTGTTCTTCTCTCACAGGATGTATGCAGCCCGGGTCAGGGCAGCATGTTATGCCGATCTTGAACTGAGTGTTTGGTTCAGCTGTTCCACAGGACAGTAAAGAGTAAAGCACATTCCTGTGGGGTCATAGTGTTACAACACAGGATAGATTCTCCTGCTTAATTTAAAATCAGCAACAGAGAAAAGGTTTATCCACTGCAGTAATCCGTGATAATTCTAGAGTCCAAAACTATTTGGAGTAAAAATTAACAACTTTATTTCTTGACGAGGGAAGAATGACACATTGACTTGCCTAACGGACTTAGGGCAAGCAGATGGGCTTTTGTGGCAAACGAAAACAGTTGCTTTTAATTTCCCTCATGAGATATCAACAGACTATTATTCTGTGGCTCGAGAGTATGAGTCAATGGCTTTAACACCATTAACTGTCGACTCGTTTGTACAGAGAAGAAGTTAAACATCCTCAAGAGCATTTTTTTTTCAGTGACGGACATATGGTTAGAAGAAACTTGAAACTGTTGCATCCGGATTAAAAAAAAGGCACAAATCATGGATATTCAGAAGTTGGACTGAAACTGATAATGAGGCTGGAACATCATGACAGTGATATTGGACAGGATCAGTGAGTGGGAGGACATGGAGATGTAAACCTGTGAAGAACTAAATGGATTATTGAGTTTGAGAACAGTCTGGTTCCTGCTTGCATATGAGTGAGTAATTTAGAAATAGTAGTCTGATACTTATTATTTATAAGGAAAGGTGTTTTTGTTTGCAACTGAAGACATTGTCTTGAACTTTCCAAATTTTATATATCATGAGCAGAAATTTAGTTCAACCCAGTTTAGTAGACAAATATAATGACTTACCAGGAACACCAACTATAGCGAGGATGGATAGTAACCACCTTGAATAATCCAAAGGATATCCTGGATCCGTGATGCTAATGATATCCAATGCCAAGAAAGATAGAAAAGACCCAAGGATAAACTCCTGTCTGTTATTGTAATATTCCAGTTTAATATTCTCAGATTCTGATGCATTTTTTGCACACTCCAATTCAAGGTTCTCACATTCTGAACCATTATTGTAACGTTCCTGTCTAATGTTCTCAGATTGTGTTCTCTACTCCCCCTCTCTCTCGAGCTGCTGATCCCTATAAGTGCTGTCAGTGATGCTCCTACTCATACGATTGGATAACACATTGAAAAAAGCCCATTTATCATTCAACGATGGAAATTCTCCATTGGGATAATTAGGATCCACGGGGATTGACATTAATCACAGTCACTGAACAAATAGCTCCAGTTAACCCTTTTCAGTTTAATATTGATATTATCAAAATTCAAAAGAAAATTCAAAATTTACACATTTGGCATGGGATATGTGGGGTGACTGAGGGAAAGAATATTGGAGATGGTAGATTGAATGTATGTAATCCTTCAATCTGCCTTGAATATGGGAGTGATGTCAAAGGATTGTCAGAACATACAAAAGTTTCTCCATTTATAAATGGAAACATACAGTCTGTAACTACTGATGAATGATTATAATGTCAGCAAAATATGGAGAGAACTTTCCTTGTCCATAATCTGACAGGAAAATGTGCCTACCACAACATGAGTGATAACAGACAAATGGCATGGATATGTTTACAGAAAATATGACGTGACACACAATTCAGATGGTTATTCGAGGATCAGAGAGGGCAGGTGAGGGTCATGCTGTTAATGTCATCAATATCAATCAACTGTTATTACGTACCATTCACTGGATTTCAATTGCAGTGTGATTATGATACTGGGGACATGGCTGCTGAGACTGGAGGGAGGGAAAATGATATTTCCCAGTTATCAGTATTGTAACGTTACTCTTTATAAATCATTTGAAGATCAAATTCCAGGATACAATTAAATGAGGAATGAGGAGAACCAATATTAACCATACAACCAGAATACATTGGAGCAGAAACTTGACCATTAGGCACATTGAGCCTGCTTCGCCATTCAATGATGGCTGTTAAGCTTCTCAAACTCATTCTCCCGCTTTCTACCTGTCACCTTTGATCCACTTTACAGTCAAGAACCTATCTGTCTCACTCTTATATGCACTCAATGATCTAGACTCGACAGCCGTCTGTGGCAGTGAATTCCATAGATTCACCGCTCTCTGGCTGAAGAAGTTTCTCCTTATCTCTGTTTGCAAAGGTCTTCTCTAATTTTGTCCCCTCGGGTACTTGTCGCTCCTACCATTGGATATATCTTCCCAAAATCCTCTCTGTCCCAGGACATTTAGTGTTCTGTCAGCTTCAATTAAACATCCTAACATTTTTTTCTGAACTCTATCAAATACAGACCCAGAGCCCTCAAATATTCTTCATATTTTAAGCTTTTCATTCCTGATTCTCGTGAATCTCGTCTGAAACCGCTCCAGGACCAATCCATCCTTACTGAGATATGGGACCCAAAACTACGCACAATAATCCAAATGTAGCATGACCGAAAGCCTTGTAGAGTCTTAGAAATACATCCCTGTTTTTATATTTAAGCCTTCTTGAAATAAATGCCATCATTGGATTTGCCTTCCTAACTACTGACAACCTGCAACTTTACCTTTCAAGACTCCTGGACTAGAACTCCATAAACCTTTTGCACTTCAGATTTCTGAATTTGCTTGCGATTTAGAAAATAGTCTATATCTCTTTTCATCCTGGCAAAACGCTTTCCCACACTCTCCCACACTGTACTCCATCTGCCACTTCTTTGCTCACTCTCCAAACCTGTGAAAATCCTTCAGCAGATGAAAGTGAGGACCGCAGATGCTGGAGATCAGTCAAAAAGTTTGGTCATAGAAAAGCACAGCTTGTCTGGCAGCATCCGAGGAGCAGGAGATTCGACCTTTTACGCATAAAACCTTCATCAGGAAGTTGGGGCTGGAAGGAATGTAGCTTGTAAGGCGACCGCTAGATGAAGGTGGATGGTGTTAGTGGTATTTCAGAGTGGAAGGTGGAGTGGATAGATGGGAAGGAAGATGAACAAGTAGGACAGTTCAAGAGGGCGGTACTGAGTTGGAGGGTTTGATCTGGGATAAGGTGGAGGGATGGGAGGTGAGAAAACTGGTGAAATTATCCTGGTGTGTTTGGAGGGTCCCAAGGCAGAAGATGATGCGTTCCGCTTTCAGAAGTCAGGTGGCTAGAATGTGGCAGCGGAGGAGGCCAAAATCTTGCAAGGCCTTGGCGGAGTGGGAGGAGGAGTTGAAGTATTCAACCACAGGGCAGAGGGATTGTTGGGTTTGGGTGTCCGACAGTGTTCCCTGTTCTGCAAGTTGACGTCCTGTCTCGCCAATGTCTTGGATTCCAGGAGCAATGAACAGACTTGATGAGTTGTTTGGATTCACAGGATCCTGTCTGCCTGATGTGGAAGGATCCTTTGGGGCCTTGGGTGGAGGTGAGAAGGGAGGTGTTGGCACAGGTTTCATACCTCTTGCAATGGCAAGGGAAGGTGCCAGGTGTGGAAGGTGGCTTGGTGGGGCCGCGTGGACCTAATGAGGATGGTTGTGAGGGAATGTTCTCAGCAGTTTGATGATAGGGGTGGGGAGGAAGTTTATCTCTGATGGTAGGGTCTGACTGTTGGTGGCAGAAATGGCAGAGGACGATACGTTGTATCCTGAGGTTGGTGGGATGGGAGACGAACACCAGAAACGTTCTAGCGTGTTGTAGTTGGAAGGGTGGAGTTCAAGGGCGGTGGTGTGGGAAGTTGAGGAGATGCGCTAGAGCACCCTCCTGCAGCCGAACCACCTCTTCAATGCTACCTGTCCCTCTAAATATATTTGCACTGTTTGAAAGCTTAGCCAAAATGCCATCAGTTCCTTCATATAGATAATGAATACAGAAAGCGAAAAATTGTGGTCCCAACAATGAGTCTTGTCGAACACCACTTGCCCCTGACTGCCATTCTAAGAAGAACACTTTTATCCCCACTCTCTGCTTTCTGTCAGACAGCCAAACTTCTATCCATGCTATGACCTTTCCTGTTACCTTGCCGTGAGGGCGGCACGGTGGCATAGTTGGTTGCACTGCTGCCTCACAGTGAAAAAGACCGGAGTTCAATTCCTGCCTCGGGCAATTGCCTGTGTAGAGTTTGTACATTCTCCCCGTGTCTGCGTGGGTTTCCTCCGGGTGCTGCGGTTTCCTCACACAATCCAAAGATGTGCAGGTTAGGTGAATTGGCCATGCTAAATTGCCCATTATGTTAATTGTAGGGGAATGGGTCTGGTTGTGTTGCTCTTTGGAGGGTCGGTGTGGACATGTTGGGCCGAAGGGCCTGTTTCCACACTGTAGGGAATCTAATCTAATCTAATCTAACAACATGGGCCTACACATTTCTCAATAGCCTCATGCATGGCACCTTGTCAAAGGATTCTTGAGATGCAGATGGATAAGATCTATCGGTTCTCATTGCTCTAATCTGCTCATTACTCCCTCAAATTATTATAGCCGGTTTATCAGGCATGACCTCCCCTTGATGAAACCATGTTAACTCTGCTCTATTTTAGCAAAGGCCTCCAAGTCTTCAGAAATCCCATTCTTTACGATGTTACCCACATTCAAGGTTAGGCTAATCAGTCTGCTTTTCCATCTTCTGCCTAACTCCCTTATTAAACGGGGTGTCATGTTACCAATTATACAACCACTTGGCCCTTTCTTGATTTTAGTCATTCCTGAAAGATTACCACTTACGCTTGCACTAACTCTTCAGCTATCTCTCTTACAAGGCTGGGGAGTAGTCCAACTGGTCCAGGTGAGCTATCCACATTCAGGCCATTCCGTTTTCTAACAAGTTCTTGGCGATGACCACCATATTCAGGACTGCACTCTCACTCTCTTCAATTCTCGGAAATTACTCATACCTTCCACCGTGAAGACTGATGCAAAGTTCCTCAGCCATTTCTTTGTTTCCCACTACAGTCTCTCCAGCATCATTTTCCAGTGGGCCATATTCATTTTCACATCTCTTTTGCACTTATATATCTGAAGAAGCTCTTACAGTTTCCTTTATATTACTGGTTAGCTTACCACCATATTAAATCTTCTCCGTCCTTATTTATTTGTTCTTGACTTCAGTTAGCCCAAATTTTCCAGTTTCCCTCTGCCCTTCACCGCAATATATGCTTTCTCTTTCGCCTATATGCAATCCCTGACTTCCCTTGTCAGCCCTGGTTGCCTCATCCTCCCTGTACCATGCCTCTTTTAATCAGCATGGATCTCTGCAGTGTCTCCTGAATTAATCTTGGAGTCTCCTGTCATTGCTCTTTCCCGCTAGACCCCTGCCCCAGTCAATTATACCCAGCTTCTCCCTTATGCCTCTCCAGTTGCCTTTATTCAGCTGAAATACTGTGAACTCTGATTCTATCTTCTCTCACAAATTGCGGATTAAATTTGACCATGTTCTGATCACTGCTTCTGAAGATTTCCTTCACCTTAAGCTCCCTTATCTAGCCTGCGTCATTAAATCCAATGTCATCTGTTCTGGAGTGGGCTCTACCACATGATGCTCCAAAAAGCCATCGCGTAGACATTTCTCAAAGTTCTTTTCTTACGATTCACTACAAACCTGGTTTCCCATTCCACTTGCATATTGAAATCCCCCATGATCACTAGAATTGTGCTTTTCCTACAGATCTTTTCTATCTCCTGGTGTATCTTATGCCCCAGCTCCTGACTACTCTTTGGAGGCCTGTGGAAGTCTTCAACTGTAGTTGTCTTACCGTTGTGGTTCCTCAATTCTACCCAATCAGATTCTACACCATCTGACCTTGCTTTCTTTGTTACAATTGATTTAATTTCATTTCTTATTAATAATGTGAGTCCCCTCCCTCTGCCACCTATCTTTTCGATAGGATATATGTCCTTGAATATCCTGATCCCCTTGCAGCCACTTCTCTGTGATGCCCATCACGTCATATCTACAAATTTTAGTGTGTGCCACAAGCTCATTTACTGTATTCCATATACTGCATCCATTCGGATATAACCCCTTCAATCTTGTTATAACGGTCCCTCTTCTCATTGTCATTTGTTTGTCCGTTGTGCTTGAAGTTTGATTCCTTACACTTTCCATACACTCTCCTATTTCCATCTGTGCTGGATATTTTAATAACTTCTCCTGAGCTCTGTACTCTTACCTCCCTATAACTGCACCCCCAGCCCACACACACACACACACACTCATAAACAGTTTAGATCTCTGTCTACAGTCTTAGTTAGGATTCACTCGGACTCTGGTCCCAGCACGGTTCAGATGAAGACTGTCTCATTGGAACAGGTCCTTTCTTCCTCAGTAATAAAATGTGTTTATTCAACACAAAATAAAGGCACAAAAAACAAGCAGTTTTGTACATACCAAAACATGAAAACCACAAAGAGACAAGTTTGTTAAAATACACTTGCGATGTGGAGCTTTATGAATTGAAACGAGAATTACACAACCACGGACGAGGTGTTCAAACTTTATCGGTCATTACTTGACCCACAGCTGAGATGGTGATTTGCCTCCCATCAGTGATCCCCCTCACTGAGATTCTCTCGGCCTGTCTCCGACATAGTGTCTAGAGGGACTACAAGTTCCTTTGGGCCCAGAATATTTAAATTAATTCACGTTCTCTCTGCAATCAATCTATTGTTCTTTTGGATCCTGTTCAGCCGTCCGCACCCCCGCTCTGTGATATTATTGGTGATAAATGGTCTGGGATGACAGCATAGTGCTCATAGGGTACAGCACCAGACAAAGGGCTTGCAGTCTGTGGAAGTTTTTAAATAAAATTTCTGTGTATTTCTCCTCGTGCTGTCTTCTGATCCAACTTCACACTCGTCTGACACCCCTTGTACACTCACTCTGTCGCTCCGTTTTCTCTCCATTCCTTTTATCTCTGTTCACTTCCTTTTTCTCTGTTAGTTTTTCTCTCTCACACGCACACACACAGATAAACCACTCTGTTCTCTCCGTTGTCAATTTGTGTTGTTGGAGAGCTCGTCGGTGTACAATGGGCTAAATGGCCTCCTTCAGTGCTCTATCAATTCTGAAGCTCTCTGACACACAATAAAGACCTCACGTGCCTGGAGAGACAAGCCGGTCCTGTGAAGGACACAGTGCAGAATCATCCTTTATCTCTTCCTGTTGTCTGATGTGCAGCGGCCTTGATATATCTGTTCAAAAAAAAGATTGAAATTCGAGCAGTCGGGAGGACGCTCACCAGATGATTTTTGCTGTCAGGGTTTAACAAGCAATTCCCACATACAAAATTGGATTTGCCTGATAGCAGCTCCTCCCAGTTGACGCGTCCTACTTCTGACTGATACCGACGTAATGTGCCTTCCGTCAATTCAGTAACTTCACACAAGGACCTGACTTATCCGTGTTCATAGCTATCTTAAATCTGAAGGAGCTGTGATGACTGTTTTTAAGATTATGACCCACTGACAGGTCAGTCACCTGGCCATGCTCATTAGCCAATACGAGTTCCAGTATGGCTCTTCCTCTCGTTGGACTATCCACATACTGTTGCAGTTAACAAATTCTGCCCCGTCTTAGCCTCTTGCTCCAAATGACTCCCGGTCATTATTGGGGATAGTAAAGTCACTCACTACGACCACTCTGTTTGTAATACACCTTTCCTTAATCGACATACATATCTGTTCCTCAATCCCGCTGTGGCTGTTAGTGGGATTGCAGTAACACAGTGCTTGCATCCATCTTATTTTTGAGCTTTACCCATATTGCTGCAGTGGATGATCCCTCCTGCATGTCCTCTTCAATTGCAGATGTAGCATTCTCCCTGATTAGTAAAACAACTCGTCCACCTCTTTTATCTTCTTCTCTACCGCCTCTAAAACAATGAAACCCTGGAATTTTGAACGGCTATTCCTTTCCGTCTCTCAACCAAGTCTCTGTAAAGCCGCAACATCATAGTCCCATGTATGGATTCAGTCTCCCAGTTCATCAGCGTTACTCGTAACGATGAGAAGTGGGATGGTTAATACAGGTCTGAAATGTTATATCGGAATGCATGTAGTATAGGGAATAAGATAAATAAGCTTGTGACTCATACACAAATTGGCTGGTCGCGATCATGGAGACGTCGCTGCAAGCGGATCAGGATTGGGAGCTGAATATTCAAGGATATGCATCCTATGAAATAGATAGGCAGTTGGGCAGAAGGGATGGGATTGTCTTATTAGGAAGAAATGAAATTGAATCAACAATAAGAAATGAAGTAAGGTCAGATGGTGTAGAATCTGTGTTGATAGAATTGAGGAATCATTAAGGTTAAAAACAAGTAGTTGGAGTTCTGTTCAGACCTCCAAACAGTAGTTAGGAGCTGGGGTGTAGGGGATACCAGGAGCTAGAAAGATGTGTAGGAAAGACAAAGTTACAGTGATCATGTGAGATTTCATTACGGAGGTGGGCTGGGAATTCAGCTTGATTGTGGTTTCCAAGAAAAGGAATTTGTGGAATACCGGAGGATAAACTCCTGTCCATTGCTGGAAATTTCCAGTCGAACATTCTCAGATCCTGATCCATTGTTGGAACATTCCAGTGTACTGTTCCCAGATTCTGATCTCTCCTCCCTCTCTCTCTGAAGCTGCTGACCCCTCTTACTGGTGTGGGTGATGCTCCCGCTCATACTATGGGATCACACATTGAACGCATTTTCTTCCTGATAGAAGAGGGAAACATTTTAGGAAGACTTACATAATCACAATGGCTGAAGAAATAGCTCCAGCTAACCTCTTTCAATTTGATACTGTTTTACTAAAATTCAAAGTAACTTTGAACATATGTGATATGTGAGTGTGACTAAAAGCAGGAATGTTGGAGATGGCAGATTGATTGTGTGTAATCATTCAGTCTGCCTTGGATATAGAGGTAATGCCAGAGGTTTAACTGAATATAACCATGCTTCTCTGCTCCTAAATGGAGAAATAAATCCTATAATTACTGATTAGTCATTTTGCAAAATCACTAAAACATTGAGAGAACATCTTCCGTCCATGATCTGATGGCAACATGTGCCTAAGACAATGTCAGTTTATAACAATCAAACGGCGTGCATTTGTTAACAGAGGATTGTATGTGACAAATTCAATTCAGATTGTTCTTCCAGAATCAGAGAGGGCAAGGGTGGGTGTTGATGTTATCAATGTTAATGATGAAATATCATTTGCTGACTTCAATTACATTGTGATTATGACACTGAGGAAAGGACAGAAGATGGAGAGGACTGGAGGACATGGCTGTTCAAACTGGGAAAAGGGACATTGATGTTCCCTAGTTATCTGTATTAGAACGTTACTCTTTATATCTCATATGAATAACATATTCAAAGATACATCCACAATGAGAAATTAGCAGAGACAACATTAATGAAGTGCTTATGTAATTCATTCGATGTGACAGCACTGTTCACCTTCATCAACATCGATCTGGTAAAGGAAACACTCGCCACACTTTTCGAACAGACCATTACACACACACGAAACACCATCAATCACATTACCAATTAAAACATCATGAAGCTAGTGGACCTGTGCCTCATCACCCACTTCATTTTCAACAACATAATCTACAAACCAAACAACGGCACACCCATGGGATCTCCGCTATCAGGATTCATAGCAGAAGCGGTAATGCAAAGGTTAGAGCAAACAGCCTTACCAATCATCAAACCAAAAATCTGGGTTCGCTGCGAAGACGACACTTTTGACATCACAAAACGAAACAAGATAGAAGAGACACGTAAAATCATCAACAACACCCTCACAGGCATAACGTTCACCAAGGAGGAAGAAACTGACAACAAACTCGCATTTCTGGACGTCACAGTAGAAAGAAAGGACAAGGAAGAATTACAAACCTGCGTATACATAAAACTGACAAACACTGACCAAACACTCAACTACACCAGCAACCATCCCAACACATACAACCGAAGCTGTATCTAAACTCTATTCCAACGAGCCACCCCACACTATAGGACAGACGAACTTCAAAAAACAGAGGAGAGCCACGTATACGACATATTCAAGAAGAACGGATACTCAAAAAACATAGTGCGCAGATTCCTCAAGAACAAACCACGACAAGCAGACAAAGCACAGCTAGAAACCCGAACCACTTTACCATACATCAAAGAAGTTTCGGAAATGACAGCCGCACTACTGAGACCCCTCGGAATCTTAGTAACACACAAAACCGCCAACATTCTCAAATGAAAACTAACAAACTTAAAAGACCCAGTACATCCCATGGACAAAACCAACGTCATCTATAAAATTCCATGCAAGTGATGCCACAAACACTACATAGGACAAACAGGAAGAAAGTTAGCCATCAGGATACATGAACACCAGCTAGCCACAAAAAGACACAACCCTCTCTCCCTCATAGCCCTACACACGGATGAAAAAAAAACACCATTTCGACTGGGACAGCACACCTATCCTGGGACAGGCTAAGCAAATACATGCCAGAGAATTCCTAGAGGCCTGGCACTCCAACCACAAAGCCATAAACAAGCACATAGATCTAGATGCCGTCTATCAACTTCTGAGAAAACGAACAGGAAATGACATCACCACAAACCCCAGGAACCCCATCCAGGAGAAAGATATAAATAGAAATCAGGAGATAACAGCTTCGCTTCACTTGGATGATGAAATGTCTGGATATCAAACCTACAGTTCAGCGACCAAACCTACACCCTAAACCTAAACTGAGCTACAAAACTTCACAAACCTTGCGAAATGTATTTATGCAATAGAAAATACAGGGACAAAATGATTTTCTGTAGAGACCAAAATATGCAAAGTACAAAGAGATAAAATTGTTAAAATCCACTCCTGATATTGAGTTATATAAATTTAAATTTGGATTAGAAAACTAGGAAAGTGGTGTGCAAAGTTTATCAATCATTATTTGATCCACAGCGGAGATACTGATTTCCCCTCTGTCAGTGATCCCCCTCACTGTGATTCTCTGGCCCTATCTCTCTCACAGTATCTGGAGTTGGAGTGGGAGTGTTGGGTGGGGTCATCATTTACTGCTGCTCATGGCACAGTTTATTTACAAAAATCCACCTTCGCCATGGAACTAATCTACAGGCCTATCGGGTTATGTTTAG
This sequence comes from Hemiscyllium ocellatum, assembly GCF_020745735.1. Taxonomy (NCBI): domain Eukaryota; kingdom Metazoa; phylum Chordata; class Chondrichthyes; order Orectolobiformes; family Hemiscylliidae; genus Hemiscyllium; species Hemiscyllium ocellatum. The sequence goes on along the minus strand of NW_026869127.1, from coordinate 249,574 downwards.
CTGTCAGTTACCGGGCTCTGTGATATTATTGGAAAGAAATTATCTGGGATGACAGCCAGTATCAGCAGACTGGTCAAAAGTGATTGCACCCAGACAAAGGGCTTGTAGTTCAGAATACTTTATAAATAAAATTTCCAACTTCTGTCGGTCCGTATTTATCTAATCTCCTGCTGTCTTCCGACCTATCTGACTTCACCTTCATCGAACAGCTCTTCCTCTCCCGCTCAGTCTCAGTTTATGTCACTTCACTACTTTTTCTCTGTTTATTTCTCTCTCACACCATCTACCTCAACACACTCTATCTCCAGTTGTGCTTTTGAAGTGCTTGTGACCTCACAATGGTTTGACAGACCTCCATCAGTGTTACAATAGTTCGGCACTTCTCTGACCCACAATAAATACTTTAGGTGCATAGACAGATAAGCTGGTCCAGTGACAGGTACAGTGCACAATCACTCATTATCTCTAATGTGCTTTTCTGATGTAAAGCTGCCTTGCAATGTTTGTGAAAACAAAATAGACTGAATGAAATTCTAGCAGTCCAGAAGACGTTCATGACGGTGTATTTCAATCAGGATTTAATGAAGAATGAGATTCCAGAAAAAATAAACATGAGCAATGAAAGAAAAACAAGGCAACATAAGAAATAGCAGCTGAGTACAACATATGGTTCCAAGTAGGCCTCACAGTAATATCACTAAATTGTCAATCCAGAAAATCAGCTCTTGTTCTGTGGACCCAGATTCGAATCCCGCCACTGCAGATGGTGGAAATTCAATTCAATAATTTTTAAAAAGCTGGAATTAAGAATCTACCACAGAGAAAAAAAGATACTTGGTTCACTAATACCCTCCAATAAAGTAATCTTTCATCCTCAAACCAGACCCAAAGCAATGTGATGACTCTAATCGGCCTCTGAAATGATCTAGCGTGGCATTCAGTTACACCAATCTATGCAAAATCTCAAAGAAATAAAGCCGAGTGGACCAACAGGTATCGATCTAACCACCGAGAAAGTCATTTGGAAACATCACTGTCGAACCTGCAAAGTCCTCCGTTCTTTCATGATGCTTTCAGACGTGAGTTGGGAAGCATGGACTGGGAGCAATTGTTCTATAGAAAGGGTACTGTAGACATGTGGGGACTGTTTAAGGAACAGTTGTTGCGAGTGATGCATAAATGTGTTCCTCTGAGACAGGCAAGAAGGGGTAAGATAAAGGAACCTGGGAGGACGAGAGCGGAGGAGCTCTAGTCAAAAGAAAGAAGGCAGTTTCATTAGATGGAGGAAGAAAGGGTCTTGTTCAGATCGAGGGGATTACAGGCTGGCGAGGAAGAAGCTCAAAAATGGTCTGAGGATAGCTCGGAGGGGGCACGAGAAAGGCTTGGCAGGAAGGATTAGGGAGAATCCAAAGGCGTTTTACACATATGTGAGGAATAACAGAATGATCAAACAAGCAGTAGAGCCGATCAGGGATAGCATAGGGAACTTGTGAAGAGTCTGAGGAGGTAGGGGAATCCCTAAATGAGTTTTTTGGTTCTGTCTTTACTAAAGAAACGGTACTTGTAGTGAATGAAACCATTGATGCTTGAATGGATAGAGATTGAGGAAGCTGATGTGCTGAAAGTTTTGGCAAACATTAAGATTGATAAGTCGCCAGGGCCAGACCAGATTTGGCCTCGGCTGCTTTGGGAAGCGAGAAATGTGATTGCTCGCGGCTTGCAAAGATCTTTGCATTCTCTCTCCACCAGAGTCGTACCTGAGGATTGGAGGGAGGCAAATGTAATTCCTCTCTTCAAGAAAGTAAATAGGGAAATCCCCGACAATTGCAGGTCAGTCAGTCTCACGTCTGTCGTCTACAAGGTGTATGAAAGGATTCTAAGGGATATGATTTATGACCATCTGGAAGAGCGTGGCTTGACTAAATGCAGTCAGCACAGCTGTGTGAGGGACAGGTCATGCCTCACAAATCTTATTCAGTTATCTGAGGATTTTACTCGACAAGTTGATGTGGAGTATCTGGACTTCAGCAAGGAATTTGATAAAGTTCCCCAAGGTGGGCTCGTTCAGAAAGTCAGGAGGAATGGGATGAAGGGAAATTTAGATGTCTGGATACAGAATTAGCTGGTTGACAGAAAACAGCTAGTCGTAGTGGAGGGAAAGTATTCCGCCTGGAAGTCAGTGGTGAGTGGTGTTCCACAGGGCTCTGTTCTTGGGACTCCATTCTTGGTAATTTTTATTAATAACTTGGATGAGGAGATTGAGGGATTGTTTAGCAAGTTTGCAGATGGCACAAAGGTGGGAGGTGCCGTGAAAAGTATGGAGGGCTGTTGTAAGCTGCAGCGTAACATTGACAGGAGGCAGAGATGGGCTGAGAGGTGGCAGATGGGGTTCAAAATGAATAAATGCGAAGTGATGCATTTTGGAAGGTCGAACTTGAAAGTTGAGTACAGGATTAAAGACAGGATTCTTGGGAGTGTGGGTGAACAGTGGGATCTTGGTGTGCAGATACACAGATAACTTAAAATGGCCACCAAGGTGGACAGGGTTGTTAATAAAGCATATTGTGGTTTGGATTTCATTAATAGGGGGATTGAGTTTAAGAGCCATGAGATCTTGTTGCAGTTCTATAAAACGTTGGTTAGACTGCACTTGGAATACTGTGTCCAGTTCTGGTCGCCCTATAATAGGAAAAATGTGGATGCTTTGGAGAGCATTCAGAGGATGTTTACCAGGACGCTGCCTGGAATGGAGGGTTTATCTAACGAAGAGGGTTGACTGAGCACTGGCAGTTTTCTTTGGAAAAAAGAAGGAAGAGCGGGGACCTAATTCAGGTGTACGAGGTGAAGGGAGGCATAGATAGAGTTGATAGCCAGAGACTTTTTCCCAGTGTAGAAATTGTTAACAGGAGGGATCATAGTTTTAAGCCGTTTGGCGGATAGTATAGAGGAAATGTCAGAAGAGGGTTCTTTATGCAGAGAGTTTTGAGAGCATGGAATGCATTGCCAGCAGCAGTTGTGGAAGCGATGTCATTGGGGATCTTTAAGAGACGGATGGACATGCATGTGATCACAGACATTTGAGGGTTCGTACATTATGTTTACCTTACATGACGATCAATGGTCGGCACAACTTCGTGGGCTGAATTGCCTGCTCTGTGCTGTACTGTTCTATGTTCTATGTTCTAACATCTGAGGGCTTAGTGCCAATATTCCGACAACCGCCTTACAGATTAATCAAGCAACAGCCTGACATAGTCATGCTCATGAAATTATACCTTTCAGAAATACCCCAGACACCACCATCACCATCACTGGAGATGTCCTGGCCCAAGGTCAGGACTGATCCAGCAGAGGGGGAAGCTCAGTACGATACATTCTGGAGTTAGTTGCTCTGCGAGTCCCCAAAACTAACTCCGGATTCAATGAAGTCCCATGACTTTAAATTAAACGTGGGCAAAGCAGCCTTACTGATTACCATGTAACGTCATTCCTCAGTTGAATCAGTCCTCCTCCATGTTGAACAACACTTGGAGAAAGAACTGACTATGAAAAGAGCACAAAGCATATTCTGGCTGGGGGATTTCAAAGTCAAACACAAGAGTGGTTTGGCAGCAGTACTACTGATCACGCTGGTCGGGTCCTAAAGGACATAGCTACTAGATTGGGTCTGCAGAAGGTGGAGTGGGAATGAACGAGAGGGGGAAAAAACGCACCTGACCTGCCAACTGCAGATGCATCTGTCCATGACAGCATCGGTAAAACTGACCACCGCAATGTCGTCGAGGAGGCAAAGTCTCATGGTCACTATTAACATGCTAAATGGCACTGACTTCCAACAGATCTTGAAACTCAAGACTGAGCAGCCATAAGACGCTGTGGTCCATCAATAGCAGAAGAACTATACTCCAGCCCAATCTGTAATGTCATGGCCCAGCATATAACCCACTCAAATATTATCATCAAGCCAGAGGATTAACCCGAGTCCAATAGAGAGTTCAACAATAGGAAAAAAAAACTGCTCAAGTATGTTCTGTACATAAAACGCAGGACAAATTCAACCCAGAAATACTGCCTCATCAGTCTTCTCTCCATCATCAATAAAGTGATGGAAGGACTCATCAACAGTGCTGTCAAACAGCACCTGCTCAGCAATACTTGCTCTGTGATGCCCAGTTTGGGTTCCACCAGGACCACTCAGCTCCTGACCTCAACACAGCCTTTGTTCAAACATAGACAAATGAACTGAATTCCAACGCTTGAAATCAAGGCTGCATTTTAAAAAAAATTTTACATCAAGGAACCCAAGCAAAAAGGACATTGGGAGCAAGTACTTCATTATTGGAGTCATATCTGACAGATAGGAAAACGGTCATAGTTGTTGGAGGTCAGTCATCTCAGTTACAGTTTATCTCTACAGTAGTCCCTCAGGATAATGTGGATATAGGTTTGCTCCATGAGCGGAAATGTTCGTTTTCGGACGTTTCGTCACCATACTGGGTAACATCTTCACTAACCCTCCGGATGAACCCGAGGTACAAACATCTTCTGCTGCTTCATCAATGGCCTTCTCTCCATCATAAGATCAGGAGTGGGGACATTCGACAATGACTGCACAATGTTCAGCACCATTCGCTAAAGCTCAGGCACGGAAGCAGACCTTGCCAAAATGCAACAAGGTCTGGACAATATCCAGGCTTGGGCTGAGAAGTGACAAGTGACACTTGCACCACACAAATGCCAGACAATGACAATCACCAATAAGAAGGAATATAACTATTCAGCAGCAGATTTGTCACTAAATTCCACAGCCCACCCCCCTCTATCAATACATTTGGGGTAACCATTGATGAGAAACTCAACTGGACTCGCCACTTAAACAAAAGAGCAGATCAGAGTCTATGAATACTGCACAAGTAACTCACCTCCTGTTTTCCCAAAGTATGTTCACCATCTACAAGGCACAAGTCAGGAGTGAGATGGAATACTCCCCAATTGCCTGAATGAGTGCAGCCACAACGTCACTGAAGAAGCTTGACCCCATCCAGGACAAAACAGCCCAATTATTTGGCACCACATGCACACGTATTCACTCCATTCATCACCAACGTTCGGTAGGAGCAGTGTATACTATCTACAAGATGCACTGCAGAAATTCTCCAAACATTCTCAGAAAGCACCTTCCAATCCTACGAGCACTTACATGCAGAATGACAAGGCAGCAGGCTTTTGCGAACACCACCACCTTCAAGCTCCCCGCCAAAAAAGTCAACATCCTGAATTGAAAATAAATCACTATTCTTTCACTGTTGCTGGGTCAAAACCCTGGAATTCCCTCCCTCATAGCATTGTGGGTCAACACACAGCAGGTGGACTGCAGTGGTACAAGATGGCAACTCAGCACTACCTTCTCAAGGGGGCAACTATGGTTGGACAACAAATGGCGGGCCCATCCATTGATTCCCATAATCAAAAAAAATAAAATTTAAAAATTCCAAATTGAGAACCTCGATGAGACTGGTTGTCGGATTTGAATATGAACAGGAAAGCGATGTTTCTGATACTAACATTTAAGACCTTTCTATTATTAGAAAGGTGTTCAGTCTTCCATGACATATTGCTCCTGAGTGCTGTGATAAATTGCACCTGTTTTGTTAAATGCAACAATATTAGCGTGACAGGATCGATTCTTCAAAAATGCCAGACTGAAACTAACAATAATCGTCGAGACAATGTACTCTCGCCAGATGAGAATCACAGATAGCAGCTTATATTCAACATATTACTGCGTTACTGGTTAACACTGAGTCCTCCCACCGTCCATATTACAGGGATTACCGTTGACCAGAAGGTGAAGTGAAATCAATGTATAGATACAAGGGTTACAAGAGCAGATGAGAGACTTACAATTCTGCACTGAATAACAGACTGTATGACCATAAGGGTATGAGATATAGCAATAGATTTAGGCTATTCAGACTATCTCTTCACTCTGAAACTGTGCCATTTTGTCATAGTCTCTAAGACTAGTGGGAATATCTTCTATACTCTAACTGTATCAATCTTTGCAGTAATCAATCAGTTTCAATCAAATGCGCCGCCCCCCTTCTTCTCAATTCCATTGAGTACAGACATAGAGTGCTCAACTGCCGCTCATATGACAAGCCATCATTCCCAGGATAAATCATGTCCAACATCTGTAGATCCTTCCCTAGAACAGCTCAGAATAATCCAAATGCCGTCTATCCATAGTCCATTATACTCTCAGCAGTGTGTCTCCGCTCTTGTATTCTCACTCTTTTGAAATGAATGTTAACATTACAGTTGCTTTCCTAACTGCCAACTGCACATTAACCGTAAGAGAGGACGAGTACTCCAAACTTCTTTCGTGCTTCAGATTTCATGCAGCCTTTTAGAACATAGTGTCTGCCTGTATTCCGCCTACTGAAGTGCATAATCTCATACGTTCCCATATTGTCTTCCATCAGCCATGTGTTTTCGCAGGGTCCTAAACCGTCCAAGTCTTTCTGCAGCCTCCCCACTTCCTCAACATCAACTGCCCATCCAATCATCATTGTATCATCTGCAAACCTAGTCAAACTCTTCCTCCTGAAGCCGAAGTACCAACCTGTTTCAAGAAGGCCATCATTATCCTCGTAAGTGAGAAAGCACATGGACTGTGCCCTTTTGAACTACCAGCAAGTGGCTCCGCTCTCAATAATCATGAAATGTTTTGAGAGGCTGGTTATGGCCTACAACAACTCCAGTCTCCCAGGCTGACCTGCTGCCATATAAATTGCCGACTGATGCAACGGGTTCACAACTGATGCCATATCCGAGCCCTGCAAGCATCCCTGGAACATCTGGAGAACAAGGACACCCACACCAGACTCCTGCTCATTGACAAAAGCTCCACCTTCGAAATCATTATCGCTTACAGGCTAATCACAAAATTCCGCGACCTTCGTCTCAGTTCGATCCTCTGAAACTGGATCCTCAGGTTTCTGACCCACAGACCGCAATCATGAAGATCGGTAAAATCGCCTCCTCCACAATAACAACCAACACTAAAGCTGCTGAACGATGTGTTCTCAACGCCAGACAATACTCCTTGTACACCAATGGCTGTACCCTCAGCTCCCTACTGTACTCCCTGTACACCCATGGCAGCGCCCTCAGCCAGTTAATGTACTCCCTGTACACTCACGGCTGTGACCTCAGCCCCGTATTTTACTTCCTGTACACTCACGGCTGTGACCTCAACCCCCATTGTCCTCCATGCACACCCAAGGTCTAGGCCCTCAACCCCTTACTGTACTCCATGTGCACCCAAGGCTGTGTCATCAGCCCCCCACTGTACTCCCTGTACACCCACGGCTGTGCCCTCAGCCCCATAGTGTACTCCCTGTACACTCACGGCTGTGCCCAGGCCAACTACTGAACTCCCTATACACCCACAGTTGTGTCCTGAACCAGCCACTGTCGTCCATGCAGTGCCACGGCTGTGTACTCAGCCCCCTAATGTCCTCCCTGTACATCCACGGCTGTGTACTCAGCGCCCTACATACTCCCTGTGCAGCTACAGCTGTGTTTCCAAATTCCAATCAACACCAGCAACAAGTTCACTGATGAAATCACTATAGCAGTACGGATATCAAACAACAACGCATCAGAATGGAGAAAGGAGAAAGAGAGCTTGGTGGCATAGTATATTGATAATGACCTCTCCCTCTAATCCTGTAAATGTAAAGGACTGATCATTGACTTTAGGAAGAAAGGAGGGGAACACTCCCCATCTATATTAACCGTTTGACGGACTGCCGAGCATCAAGTCACTCAGAGGAATGATAACTGACAACCTGTCTTGAACTTCTCATTTCGGTCCGGCGGTCAGGAAGGATCAACAATGCCTCTCCTTCTTGAGGTGATACAGGAAATTCAGCATGCGCTACTTCTACAGATGCACCATAGAGTGTGTATTGTCCTGGAGCATAACAGCCTGGTACGGCAACTGCTCTACCCAGGACCCTGAGAAACTACAAAAGGTTGGGAGCACAGCTCAGACCAACACAGACTCTAAAATCCCAACCATTGATTCTATTTACATGACTCGTTGCTGCAGAAAGGTTGCCAACATCTACTCCAGATTACTGAGGGAAGGGAGAGAGGACATAGCTGGGGCATTAACAGATATCTTTGTAGCAATCAGTGCTAACCACTGAGCCACTGTACTGTAAAATGTAGTCCTGTGGAAATGTTTAGGGAGCTATAGGACTCGGTAAAAAATGTTATTGTCAAGTCAGTCGTCATTAATGGAGATGGAGAGGTCCAGGAAGGGGAGGGAGGTGTCAGAGATGGTCCAGGTAAATTTAAAATCGGGTGGAATGTGTTGGTTAAGTTGATGAATTCCTCAACCTCCTCGCGAGACAAGGAGGTGGCACCAATGCAGTCATCAATATCGTGGAGGAAGAGGTGGGAAGTGGTGTCGGTGTAATTACAGAAGATGGACTGTTCTATGTATCCTAAAAAGAGAGAGACATAGCTGGGGCCCATACGGGTGCCCATGGCTAACCCTTTGGTCTGGAGGAAGTGGGAGGATTCGAAGGAGAAATGGTTTAGGGTGAGGACCAGTTAAGCCAAACGGTGGAAGGGTAATGTTGGCGACGTCACGAGAGGAAAAAAAACGGTGGGCTCGGAGACCCTGGTCATGGCAGATGGAGGTGTACAGTGATTGGATATCAATGGTGAAGATGAGGTATTGGGGGCAGGGAAAACGGAAGTCTTGGAAGAGGTGGAGGGCATGGTGATGTCTCGAACGCATGTGGGGAGCTTCTGGACTAGGGAGGATAGGATAGTGTCGAGGTAGGTAGAGATGAGTTCAGTGGGGCAGGAGCATGCTGAGGCAATACTCCAGGGTAATCAGGCTATTGGATCTTGGGAAGGAATTAGAATCGGGTCGGGCGGTGCGGTGTTCCCGGACTATGAGGTTGGAAGCTGTGGATGGGCGATCTCCAATTGAGATGATGAGGTTTGGTATTTTGTGGGAGACTATGGTTTGTTTTGGCGGGGGTGCGGACATGGTCGAGGGGGCGGTAGGAGAAAGTGTCTTCGAGTAAGCGTCTGGCTTCAGCAGTGGAAAGGTCGTTGCGCCAAACTACGACTGCACCCCCTTTATCTGCTGGCTTGATGGTGAGGTTTGGATTTGAGCAGGGGGAGTGGAGGGCTGTGCGTTGTGAGGATGAGAGGTTGGAGTGGGGTAAGGGGTAGACAGGTTGAAATGGTTAATGTCTTGGCGGCAGTTGGATATGAAGTTATCGAGGGCCGGTGATAGGCCAGCACGGGCTGTCCAGGTGGATGAAATGTGAAATAGGAGGCTGCCATTGATGCTACAAAACGACAAAGCAACGCAGTAGAGACTGCAAAGACAGACTGCTCCATGTTGTTCCTTCTAGCTCCCTTGACAATGGTTCACGTGTGTTACATTAACATGGTTTACTAATGGTAAGGAAACACACCGGATGGTTTGTACGATGTCTCAAGGAAGCATCTTCCATCTCTGAGAAGACAGACTAATCTTCTGCACGGATGTCAGAAGTTTTTGAGAATGGCCAACTCTATCAGTGTGTGGCTGCTGAAAGCTTTGTGAACAACATGATGCTCAGTGCAGGATGTCACTCCAACTGTACATTCAGACGGTGAGAGTTTGTTCAGAGTATGGAGCTCTCACTCAACCAACTTGGGGGCTCCACACAGATATGTAAACTATCATAGAGTAATAGAGGTCAACAGGTCCTTTAGCCCAAACTGGCACATTCCGACTAAAATGTTCATCCATGCTAACTCCATTCCCTGCATTTGGCCCCTATCGTTCTAAACGTTTCCGATCATAATTTTGTCCAAATGTGAAAATGTGTATTGCGAGAAACACGTTATATTTCACGATATCAATGTTTTGTTTTGGAAATAATGAATATTGGTTAATAGCACTCAAGTTTTATTGCAATCACATTTTATTCTTTTGTCACATACAAGTTGAACACTTATTTCCTTCACAATCTCCCCATGGTACCATCACTGCAGGGATTAGTCTGGTGTAACACCTTTACACTGTCTCATTGTGGCAAGGAGATCATGCCTTAAAAAGGAGAGAAAATCTGTTCACAGTGCCCCAAATACTGTCTCAATATCACTCCACAACTTCAATAAAGTGTCTTCACTCTCATACTTCGAGCATTTTTCAAAGAAGGGCAGCACACATTTACTGTGCTGATTATGTACAGCTGTGTATGACTTCTGTCAGTGGCTCATGACCAAGAACATGCAGCTCCTTTTCACTAAGAGCACTTCCCATCATCTCGCCTTCTCATAAAGACAAAATGAGAAGGATGGTATGTTTTGCCAAATCATTTCATTGCCTTGCAACGCGCTATGCTTTAAGCACAGCCACGCCGGCAGCACAACGCTATTGCCTTGGAGACGGTTGAAGATGCTGAGGAGGTGATGGCCTAGCTAGAACATAGAACATAGAAAAATATAGCGCAGTATAGGCCCTTCGGCCCTCGATGTTGCGCCGACCTAACCTACACTAGCCTAATAACCTCCATATGCTTATCCAATGCCCGCTTAAATGACCATAAAGAGGGAGAGTTCACCACTGCTACTGGCAGGACATTCCATGAACTCACAACCCGCTGAGTAAAGAATCTACCCCTAACATCTGTCCTATACCTACCACCCCTTAATTTAAAGCTGTGTCCCCTAGTAACAGCTGCCTACATTAGCGGAAAAAGGTTCTCACTGTCAACCCTATCTAAATCCCTAATCATCTTGTATACCTCTATCAAATCTCCCCTAAACCTTCTTTTCTCCAATGAGAACAGCCCCAAGTGCCTCAGCCTTTCCTAATACGATCCTCCTACCATGCCAGTCAACATCCTGGTAAACCTCCTCTGCACTCGTTCCAAAGCCTCCACATCCTTCCTATAGTATGGCGACCAAAACTGCACACAATACTCCAGATGAAGCCGCACCAGAGTCTTATATATCTGCAACATGACCTCAGGACTCCGGAACTCAATTCCTCTACCAATAAAGCCCTGTACACCATATGCCTTCTTCACAGCACTATTTACCTGGGTGGCAACTTTCAGAGATCTGTGTACATGGACACCAAGATCTCTCTGCTCATCCGCACTACCAAGTAGCCTACCATTAGCCCAGTAATCCATCATCTTGTTACTCCTACCAAAGTGAATGACTTCACACTTAGCTACATTGAACTCCATTTTCCACCTTTCTGACCAGCTATGCAACTTATCTATATCCCGCTGTAACCTGCCACATCCTTCTTCGCTGTCCATAACACCACCGACTTTCGTGTCATCCGCAAACTGGCTCACCCAGCTTTCAAGCCCCTCCTCTAGGTCATTTATAAAAAATAACAAACAGCAATGGTCCCAAAACAGATCCTTGTGGAACACCGCTAGTAACTGCACTCCAAGATTAACCTATACTATCAACTACTACCCTCTGTCTCCTTCCAGCCAGCCAATTCCTAATCCAAACCTCTAATGCACCCTCAATGCCATACCTCCGTAGTTTTTGCACTAGCCTACCACGGGGTACCTTATTGAACGCCTTGCTAAAATCCATATACACCACATCTACTGTTTACCCTCGTCCACTTCCTTGGTCACATTCTCAAAGAACTCAATATGGTTTGTGATGCACGACCTGCCCTTCACAAAACCATGCTGATTATCATTGATCACATTATTCCTATCCAGATGTTCATAAATCCTATCCCTTACAATTCTCTCTAAGACTTTGCCCACAACAGAAGTGAGACTCACTGGCCTATAGTTACTAGGGCTATCTCTACTCCCCTTCTTGAATAAGGGGACCACATTCGCTATCCTCCAGTCTTCTGGCACTATTCCCGTAGACAACGACGACATAAAAATCAAGACCAATGGCTCCGCTATCTCCTCCCTAGCTTCCCAGATGATCCTAGGATAAATGCCATCAGGCCCAGGGGACTTATCTATTTTCATCCTTTCCAGTATTCCCCAGACCTCTTCCCTACATATATCAAGGCCATCCATTCTAATCACTTGTGACTCAATATTCACATCAGCAACAGTGTCCTGTTCCTGAGCGAACACTGACGAAAAGTATTGATTTAGTGTCTCTCCAATCTCCTCCGCCTCCAAGCACAACTTCCCACTACTCTCCTTGACTGGAACGATACCTATCCTAGTCATCTTTTTATTCCTGACATACCTATAGAAAGCCTTTGGGTTTTCCCTAATCCTACCAACTAAGGACTTTTCATGTCCCCTTCTCGCTGCTCTTAGCTCTCTCTTTAGATCCTTCCTGGCTACCTTATAACTCTCAATCGCCCCAACTGAACCTTCACGCCTCATCTTTACATAGGCCACCCTCTTCCCTTTCACAAGGGATTCCCATTCCTTATTAAACCACGGCTCCCTCACAAGATCCTTTACTCCCTGCCTGACTGGTACATACTTATCAAGGACACCCATTAGCTGTTCCTTGAACAATCTCCACATATCATTTATGTTCTTCCCTTGAAGCCTATTTTTCCAATCCACGCATCCTAAGTCATGCCGCACAGCATCATAATTTCCCTGCCCCCAGCTATAACTCTTGCCCTTCAGTGCAAACTTATCCCTCTCCATCACTAGAGTAAAAGTCACCGAGTTGTGGTCACTGTCCCCGAAGTGCTCACCTACCTCCAAGTCTAACACCTGGTCTGGTTAATTACCTAGAACCAAATCCAGTGTAGCCTCACCTCTTGTTGGCCTATCTACATATTGTTATATGAAACCCTCCTGCACACATTGGACAAACATCGACCCATCTAACGAACACGAGCTATAGTTTCCCCAGTCAATATCTGGGAAGTTAACGTCCCCCATAACAGCCACACTGCTACTTTCACTCTTCTCCTGAATTATCCTCGCAATACTTTCCTCTACTTCTCTTGCACTATTAGGAGGCCTGTAGAATACTCCTAACAGGGTGGCCTCATCTTTCCTATTTCTAACCTCAGCCCAAAGTACCTCAGATGGCGAGTCTTCCTCCATCGTCCTTTCCACCGCTGTAATACTATCCTTGACAAGCAATGTCATACCTCCCCCTCTTTTACCCCCATCTCTGACCCTACTAAAACATTTAAACCCTGGAACCTGCAACAGCCATTCCTGCCCCTGTTTTACCCACGTCTCTGTAATGGCCACAACATCGAAGTCCCAGGTACCAACCCACGGTGCAAGTTCACCTACCTTATTTCTTACACTTCTGGCATTGAAGTATGCACACTTCAAGCCATCTTTCTGTTTACAGGCACCCTCCTTCGAGATCGATGCCATGTTCCTAACCTCCCTACACTCAAGGTCCTGTACCCTAAAGCTACAGTCCAGGTTCCCATGCCCCTGCAGAGTTAGTTTAAACTCTCCCAAAGAGCACTAGCAAACCTCCCCACAAGGATACTGGTGCCCTTCAGGTTCAGGTGTAGACCATCCTGTTTATAGAGATCCCACCTTCCCAAGAAAGAAACCCAGTTGTCCAGAAACCGGAATCCCTCCCTCCTGCACCATCCCTGTAGCCACGCATTTAACTGTTCTCTCTCCCTATTCCTCGACTCTCTATCACGTGGCACGGGTAACAAACCAGAGACAACAACTCTGTTCGTTCTAGCTCTGAGCTTCCAACCAAACTCCCTGAAAGCCTGCCTAACATCCTCACCTCTCTTCCTCCCAATGTCGTTGGTGCCAACGTGGACCACGATCTGGGGCTGCTCCCCCTCCCCCTTAAGGACCCGGAAAACACGATCAGAGACATCACGTACCCTTGCACCTGGGAGGCAACATACCAATCGTGAGTCTCTGTCGCCCCACAAAACCGCCTATCTGTGCCCCTCACTATTGAGTCCCCAATTACTATCGCTCTACCTTTCTCCACCCATCCCTTCTGAGCAACTGGGGCAGGCTCCGTGCCAGAGGCCTGAACCTCGATGCTTACCCCTGGTAAGTCATCTCCCCCACAAGTATCCAAAACGGTATACTTGTTCTTAAGGGGAATGACCGCAGGGGGTCCCTGCACTGGCTGCTTACTCCCACTCCCCCTCACTGTCACCCATCTCTCTATAACTTTCGGAGTAACTACTTCCCTTAAGCTCTGATCTATGACCACATCTGCCTCCCGAATGATCCGCAGTTCATCCAACTCCAGCTCCAGTTCCCTAACACCGTCTTGGAGGAGCTGGAGATGGGTGCACTTCTTGGAAGTGTAAGCTGCAGGGACGCTAATGGCTTCCCTCACCTCATAAATGTTGCAAGAGGAACTTTGCACTGCCTTCGCTGCCATCCCTCTAAAAGGTGAACATTAAAATCTAGATCTAAAGAAACAAACAAGCAAAATGCAACACTTACCTGCTAACCACAACGGGTCTTATTATTAGGTTAGAGGAGGAGGGCGGGTTGGAGGCTCTACCCCTGTAGTGCCTCGGATTCCTCGGGTTCCTTGCCTGCGCGCTTTTATAAGAAAAAACCTTCCCCGGTAAACTAGCGCGACACCAGCTTCCGGGTCCGCTAGACGCTTAAAAAATATTTTAAATTTTAGCCGTTAAAAAAACAATAACTGGACTATACCGCGACTTAAAAAAAACACCACCAGACAGCCGTTACCTGCTCCACTGAGAGAGTGAGGAGCTGTGTTATCTCTGGAATATTAACCCAGGGACACACGTGATGACCCAGACCCCGGATTTGAATCTCTCCACGGCAAATCTTGGAATTTGAATTCAATAAAATATCAGGAATTGAGAATCAAATGAAACGATGAAACCACTGTGTTTGTCCTACCTGGCACACTCATGCCGTTCAGGGACGAAAATCTACCATCTTCACCTGGTTGGTCTTACATGTGACTCCAGATCCACAGCACCGTGGTTAACACACAATTGCAATTTGAAATGGCCAAGCCAGCCACTCTGTTACATCAAAGTCTACAAAGAAATGAAACCAGGCAGATCTCAGCACTGACTACTTACAGCCCATGGACCGCAGTGCATCAGGACGGCAGCTCACCAAAACCTTCTCAGGACAATGAGGAAAGGAAATTAATTAATAGCCCATCATCCTATTAATTAATAAAGGAAGATGATCACACTCACGGAGGAGAAACAAAGGGACATAACTCAATTCAAACCGGGACTTTGATGTATACCTTACAAGGGCATGAATTTCAATAACATGGGAACAGGAGAAAACTAAATAACATTAATGTGGATATTTATTTCCAATCCAGCTGATCATCAACAATCCCTTTGTTTCTTCCTCGCTTTCTCTCTCTTTCTCAATCTATTCAATTCCCTCCTTCTCTCTTTCAAAACAGACAGCCCTGTCACCAACATCAGTCACACTATTTCCCAGTTACGTTCAGTTTTGATGTATGGTCGTTGGACATCAAATGTTACTTGTATTTTTCTCTCAACCTGAGGCTGTCTAATCTCTTCAGTTTCTCTGGCACTTCCTCGTTCTTTTTGTTTCTGATCTCTAGCATCATTCTTTGTTTTTTTTTCAACCTTTCATGTTGTTATTGCATGGGATGTCTGCATCACTGGCAAGGGCAGCACTTGTTGACCTCACTAAATGCCTTTTACTGTGAGGCCATTCCTAAAGGCAGTTGGGCTGACTTCAGTCTTAATCCGGACCAGATGATAATGCTGGATATCTTTACCAAAAGACAACAGTAAAATAGATAAACTTATTTACGAAGTACTGGTGGGAATATATTCGTAAAATTCGCTTTTATTTCCTGTTCCTGTCATTTGAACTTAAGTTCTGTCATTCTCTGAAATAGAATTTGAAACAGTGTCTTGAGTGTAGTACCCTGGGCCACTAAATTACGTGAACAACGACATTACTTCTCTGACACTGTGTCCCTGTCATGAATTTACTTTACAGACAAGAACAAGATTGTGATGGAAACATTTGTAACGGAAAGAGTGATTAGAAGACAACTGGAACCATAAAGTCTGAATTTTACCAAGTTATAGATCATGGTTTATTTAGCACCCGCACTGACGTCAAGATGGGGTCTGGGGATACAATGGAGCTGGTCCTGGGTAGCTGTAGTGATGGAGAGAATACCAAGACATAAATCAATTCAGAGCAAATAGGTACTTCGGGATTGTGAACAGTCTTGTTCTCAGATGCTTGCGAGGGCGGGGGTGTGGGCGGTTCTGACATTTGTGGAGAATGAATGGATTTGCATTTGAAACTGAAGACAAAAGTTTCGATCTTTACTAAATAGAGGTAACAGAAATATCACTGAAGTTCGCCATGGCTTGTGGGATTAATAAATTGATAGAGATGCGGAGACTTACCAGGAACGCCAACAATAGCGAGCATGGGATAGTAGCCAGCCTGAATAATCAGCAGTACACCATGTATCCGATCTGGTAATATGTGCCAATACCAGGAAAGAAGGTAAAGACCCCAGGATAAACTCCTGTCCATTGTTCCAACATTCCACTCTATTTTTCTTAGATTCTGAACCGCTGGTGCGACATTGCAGTCTGCAGTCTTCAGGCTCTGATCCATTGTTGGAACATTCCAGTCTATGGTTCTCAGATTCGGATCTCTCCTTTTACTGTCTCTGCTACAGCTGATCCCTGTTAGTGTTGGAGGTGATGCATCCGCAACTATAATGGGATAAAGCATTGCAAGAAACCCTTTGCATATAGATGAGGAAAGCCATCCAGTGACATAATTAGGATCCATGGAGACTGACATTAATCACAGTTACTGAACAAACAGATCCAGTTAACTCCTTTCAGTATGCTACCTCCAGTTCACAGTAACAATTGGATTGAATTGAATGTTGGCATCGCTGGCTAATGGTCACATCTCCCATCAGCAAATACTATCGTGAAGATAGTTGTGAGAGAAAATGATGGATGCTCTCTTGTCGCAGGCTCGATGCTTCTGCTGTGTTATCCATTTGCAATACTGTAACTGCCTGAACGCTCCACCATGACCACCCAAAATAAACACAATCTAGATATTGTTAACATGCTGATTTCGCCTGGACTAGAACAGGTGCCTAACAATAGATTTTCACTGTGCATATTTGCCCTGAACATGCACAGGAAGTGCAGATCTGTCTGGACATTCCTCTCGTTGCTCTAATAAGACAATCTTGAATCTTCAAAACGCAATACGATTAAGCACTGTTTTCTGTAAACTCACGAACACTTTAATACGCTTTGTTGACTTCAAAGCAGTAAGACTGACATTATTGGAATTCAGTCCAAAGCCAAATGTGGAATGTTGTCGCAAAACCAGTTCTTGATTGTCCTTGATTTCTTTAAAGAGACTCTAAACGACCCAAGATTCTAATATGTCAGAATTTTGAAAGGTTCGTTGATGTCCTTTTGTTTATACGTAACAGATAATGCCTCATCCAGAAGCCTTTAATATCTTTAAAAAGAAATCTGTATAATCACGAGGACATGGCCAGCTCCCTAGCTGGACAGTTTGAATCCGTTCTGGGGTTAATTGAGTCAGGGTCATGTTGCCAAAGCCAAATGGTACCCAACGGTTCTGTGTGGACTACTGTAAAGTCAATGCAGTTAAAAGGATTGATCTATGCCCAGTTCCACGATTGGAAGACTGTGTTGAAAAGGTGGGACAAGCAACTTACATTTTGTATGAAAAACATGCCGGCCACATTTAAGGGGCTAACCAACAAGTTACCAGATTATCCAATGTGTGGTGTGCATTGATGACCTGGTGAATTTTAGTCAGTCATGGGAGGAACAATTACAGCATTTATTGGATTTGTTTGACTGGCTTCAGAAGGCAGACTTGGTGGTAAACCTGGCAAAACTTGAATTTGCCAAAGCACAAATCACCTTCCTGGGCCATGTTATTGGACACAGATAAACGGTACCATGGGATGTAAAAGTGAAGGCAACTGGGGAATTTCCCATACCGTTGACAAAAGGAGCAGTACTATGGTTCCTGGAATTGTATAGATTTTATCGGAGGTTTGTGCCTCATTTTCGCAGTATGGCTGCTCCACTCATTGAATTGTTGAAGAAAGACGACCGTTTTCAGTGGACAGAGGACTGACAAAAGGCATTTGACGGCATGAAATAAGTATTAACCACTGCCCCACTATCAGCCACACCTGATTATGCAAAACCATTCAAGGTGGCTTTAAATGTGAGTGATGTGGGTGTTGGTGCTGGGCTCCTGCAGGAAAACGACGAGAAGACAGAAAGACCTATTAAGCATTTCTCCGAGAAGTTGAATGCTCAATGGTAGAAATATTCAACAGTTGAGAAGGTGACTGTGAGCTTTGTGTTGGCACAACAACGTTTCAGTATTTATACTAGCAGCAACACATCTGATACAACCATTTACATTGATCATAAACCATTGACGTTTTTGGAGAAATTTAAGTCCAAAAATGAGAGACTGTTTTGCTGGAGTCAGTTGGTGCACCCATTCAATTAGAAAATTGTGCACGTGGCAGGTCTTGAATACATGATTGTTGATGCATTGTCAATACCTGAATGACAGATTGAGGCACTCAATGATGGGAATGCCAAACACTGTATCCGGATATATATATAGTTGTGCAATTTTGCATGTTTATAGTAAATGTACGGACATCCGCATTTTAACCACATTTTTTTGGTGTGGAGGGCGGTGGGGTGGGGAGGGGGAGGGGGTTGAAACCTGAAGACATCTTTGGATATTGATGATTCAGTTTTATATCAGTGAAGTTGTCTCAAAGCTACTCACTTTATAAGGTTATGTTTTTCTTGAACATTTTTCAGAGATTTTCTAACCATCCCAAGGTTCCAACATGTCTCAATTTTGAATGCTTCAATAGGGTGCTTAGGTTTTTACCTAACAAATAATGTCTCGGGCAGAAGGCTTTCAAGTCTCCAACAAAAAACTGGTGTAATCAAGCGGATGTGGCCAGCTTTCCAGCTGCATAGGTCAGAATAGTTCGAGGGTTAGTTGAATCAGGATCATGGTTGAAACTGGACGCTCTCCTCCTGCTTCTGCCCTCTGACTTTGTAATCTTTGTCAGCTTTTTCCGTCTAATCTTTACTCTTTGTGCTCATAATTTTGTTTACTGTGATTATTGCAAGTAATCTGGAACAACATCATTAATTTGTGTCAGCCTGTCAAGTTCGGATAGGATGAATTATTCAAGGACTGTATATTCAGTTCGTTGTGTTTCATTCTTTACTTTTTGAATTAAATTCTGTTTGTTTAAACGTAAGCAGTCGCACCACCTAATTCAGTCTGGGAGTATCCACCATACACATACCTTCAACAATCTAAAATATTGCGGTCTGGGCTATTTGCTTAAAAATGTTTTGAGGCGTCGGGCCTGCTCCATAACAAGGTACCAAAACCTTGTTCAATAAATGCCATGAATTAATGTGTATGGGAAGGAATGAATATTATATGGGCTATGAGACAGAAAGGACTGGGGCCAGAGGATGAAGAGCCCTGAAGGGAGTATAGTAACTCCTAGTCACGAGTCTTCAACCATCACTATTTCTGACAAATGGAATGAAATGAAATGCAGAGCAAGAGAACAGATGACTTTTGGTACATGCATTGCTGAATGACAATGTGAAGAGAACAGGTCATCTTTAATTGTTATGTACAGAATTATATTTTATACAGATACTCTTTAATCACAGGTTATACAGATTGTTAAGATCGTTTATATCTGGACGGAATATTGAGAAATAAAAACAGATAGAGATGTCAAAATGTATTGAGTTACAGTGAGTTGCAGCAGAGTTAGAGTGAGGTTACAGCTCTAGTTCTCCATTCCCCGACCCCAAGGTAAACACTTTGACTATATATAATATCTATGCCCCTGATAATTTTGTATACCTCGATAAAGTCGCCCCTCAGCCAATGACGTTCCAGGGAAAACAGCTCCAGCCTGTTCAGCCTCTCCCTGGAGCTCAGATCCTCCAAACATGGCAACATCCTTGGAAATCTTTTCTGAACCTTTTCAAGTTTCACAAAATCTTTATGATAGGAAGGAGCCTGGAATTGCACGCAATACTCCAACAGTGCCCTCACCAATGTCCAATTATTCAGAGAAATATATTGAAAGTATTCAGCGACTGAGGAGACAATGTGAGTCATAAACGCACAATGTCATAATTAATGAACTATACCAATTTTTTCTTCGAGTGTAGCTGTCTCTAAAAGGCCTTTTAAATCAAAATCATTTTCATGAAATCCACGCATTTATTTGCCGAACTTAAAGAAGAAACAAAATCTAGTGTGATACATGTGTCACTGACACAAGTAATGGGAACAGGAATGGAGCATATTGTCAAGTATAACCGGGTTCAGCATCTAGACCAATAAAGAAAAATTAGAGATAGTGGAAATCTAAAAAGCCATTGAAAAATAATGGCGAAATGCAACAGATGACGCAGGATCTGGGCAGCGGCACAGAGTTAACATATCCAGTCTTATATGAACATGTTCTGAACAAGTCATATTGGACTCAAAAAAAGTTAATTCCGTTTTTCTCTGTCCTGATACTGCCAGAACTGTGGGGCTTACCTTCAGTAATTTCAATTGGTGCAATGGCAGGTGACAAAGAGTAATGGTAGACGTTTACCTTTCGGACTGAAGGCTTGTGCGCAGCAGTGTTCCACAAAGATAGGTTCTGCCATTTATGTACATAATTTGCGTGGTAATATCGAAGGCAAGGTGAGTAAGTTTGTAGATGACACCAAAACTGGTGGTACAGTGGACAAATAGAGTTCAAGCTGGATGAATATGAGGTGCACTCAATTTTGTTTGTTTGTTGTTGTCTCATGAATCAGGAATGGAATTTTATTCCTCGTCTCCTGGGGATCATTTACATATTGATGAAGAAAATTTTCGTGAGCACGTTTGACAAATTTTTCACCATCCAACCCTATAATGCTGTGGTAGTCCCAATCAACTTTTAGAAAATTAAAATCCCCCTGTATTACAACTTTATTAAGCTTACATATATCCGAGATCTGACGACATTTTAGTTTTTCAATTTCTTTCTTACTGTTGGAGATCATTCGGTATAATACCATTGACGTGCTCTTTCCTTTTTTATTTTTAAGTTCTACCAATATATTTTCACTGGACGATTTGTCACAAATGAACACTTAGTGCAATCTCTTCAAACAGATCGTTGCTGCCTTTTTTTAATGCTATATTTTAACTGGATGATTTTTCAGAAATATCTTTCTCAGTTGCAGCATTAATTTATTCCTTAATCAAAATGCGCACCTTTACACCTGGAACGTTGAATTGTCAGTCTTGGACATCCCTCAAGTGAAGGTGGGGACTGCAAATGCTGGAGATTGGAGTCGAGAATGTGGAGCTTGAAAATTAAGCAGGTCAGGCAGCATCTGAGGAGCAGAAAAAATGGCGTTTCAGGCAAAAGTCCTTCATCAGCTCATTCCTGATGAGGGGTTTTTGCCAAAACGTTGATTTTCCTGCTTCTCACATGCCGCCTGTCCTGCTATGCTTTCCTAGCACTACACTCTCGAATTCAACATCTCTCAACCAACTTTCTGTAATAAATATGATGCCCCAATCCCATGTTCTTAAACATGCTCTGAGTTCATCAGCCTTCCCTGTAAGACACCTTACATTTAAATCAATGCAATTGAGTGCTTCAGAACTACTGTATACTCTTGACACTCTCGTCTTTCTTTTCTAATTTACATGCTATCCTCACATTCATAAACCTCTCCATCCATCCTATAATTTGTTATGCTACTTGGAATATCCCCCTTGCTGTCTCTATCCATATAAAGTCTCCCCACATAGAATGAGCAAATCTCTCTGCGAAGATATTGGTTGCTTCCCAGTTTAGATTAGACCATTCCTTTCTGAGCAGGTCTTTTCTACTCTTAAAATAGATTCATATTTCCCAAAAATCGAAATCCCTCATCGACATAATAGTTCATCAGCCATTGATTTATCTCCTTTAACCTTACGTTCCTTGCCGGTTGGGGTTGGCATTGGGAGTAAACCAGAAAAAACTACTTTTCAGGTTTTGTTTTTAATCTTCGACTTCCCCTCTTAAATTCATTCTGTACTGCTTTATCCTTTCCTTAAAATATCATTCCTATCACTATGTACAGTAATTTCTGGCTACTGAATTTCACCTTTAACAATGTGCTTGAAAAGTTTAGCGACGTTCTTAATCCTAGCACAGGGAAAGCAACAAACCATCCTAAATCTATGGTCACTGCCATAGAATCTCCTGTTGATGCCCCTGACAGAACAGCTCACTGTAGCAATAATTCTACTAAATCTTGTCAAACGCTGCCGAACATAAGAATCAATCCAAGTGTCCAATAACTGATGACTCTTCCATTTTCCTCAGAGACACAATTCCCTTCAGCAGTTCTAAAAATTGAAAATCATTTGATAGAGGTATAGCCACAAGAGAATTTTGAACTATATTCCTATCTCTTGTGACTGACATAAATCTATCTCACTGATATGCTGGAATTTTGTTAAATCTACAAGCCATCCTCTCTGTCCCTTAAATGTGACCTTAAAAGCAGGATTTCCTTTTACTACACATTATGTTACCTTTCATTAACTACAGACAATGGCAAAATATATACTTATACGTTTCAAACACACAAAAAATAAATAAAATCAATCATTCAGCTAATTAAATCAATAAAAGTATTCCCCTTCAACAAATTTTGAGAAGAAAAGTCTTCTCCGGACGTGAGCATGTGTAGTACTCTCCGGAATGAAGGAAAGAACTTTTCAACACTAAAATATCTATTGCTGTGTAATAAAAGAAACAATTTAGAACATAGAACATAGAAAAATACAGCGTCGATGTTGCGTCGATCCAAGCCCACCCAACCTACACTAGCCCACTTTCCTCCATATGTCTATCCAATGCCCGTTTAAATGCCCATAAAGATGGGGAGTCCACCACTGTTACTGGCAGGGCATTCCATGAACTCACGACTCGCTGAGTAAAGAATCTACACCTAACATCTGTCCTATACTTACCACCGCTTAATTTAAAGCTATGGCCCCTCGTAATACCTGACTCCATGCGTGGAAAAAGGTTCTCATGGTCAACCCTATCTAATCCTCTAATCATTTTGTACACCTCTACCAAGTCACCCCTAAACCTTCTTTGCTCCAATGAAAATAGTCCAAAGTGCCTCAGCCTTTCCTCATACGATCTTCCTACCATACCAGGCAACATCCTGGTAAACCTCCTCTGCACCCGTTCCAGTGCCTCCACATCCTTCCTATAGTATGGCGACCAAAACTGCACACAATACTCCAGATGCGGCAGCACCAGAGTCTTATACAACTGCAACATGACCTCAGGAATCCAGAACTTAATTCCTCTGCCAATAAAAGCCAGTACGCCATATGCCTTCTTCACAGCACTATTTACCTGGGTGGCAACTTTCAGAGATCTGTGTACATGGACACCAAAATCCCTCTGCTCATCCACACTACCAAGTATCCGACCATTAGCCCAGTACTCCATCTTCTTGTTACTCTTACCAAAGTGAATCACTTCACACTTAGCGACATTGAACTCCATTTACCACCTGTCTGCTCAGCTCTGCAGCTAATCTATATCCCGCTGTAACCTGCCACATCCTTCCCCACTGTCAACAACTCAACCAACTTTCGTGTCATTCGGAAACTTGCTCACCCAAACTTCTAGCCCTTCCTCCAGGTCATTTATAAAAATGACAAGCAGCAATGGTCCCAAAACAGATCCTTGCGGAACACCGCTGGTAACTGCACTCCAAGATGAACATTTACCATCAACTACTACCCTCTGTCTTCTTCCAGCCAGCCAATTCCTAATCCAAGCCTCCAACTCCCCCTCAATGCCATACCTCCGAATTTTTTGCAGTAGCCTACCATGAGGAAACTTATCAAACGTCTTACTAAAATCCATATACACCACATCAACCGCTTTACCCTCGTCCACCTCCTTAGTCACCTTCTCAAAGAATTCAATAAGGTTTGTGAGAAACGACCGGCCCTTCACAAAACCATGCTGACTATCCTTGATCACATTATTCCTATCCAGATGTCCATAAATCCTATCCCTTACAATTCTCTCGTAGACTTTGCCCACTACAGATGTAAGACTCACTGGCTGATAGTTATAGACATTTCTTTTGTTTCTTTTTGTAAACCACCTTAAAAAGATACGTTTAAAATATATTCGTTTGAAAGAAAGTAATGAATTGTTTTGCTTTTTATTTGCTTCTTAATGCTAATAAAACAAAATAAAAAAAATGTTAAATTAATAAACTATGATAACCATATTAACTGCAAAAAAGGCTACATGAAATATTTGACTGCCTGCAATCCCAGGAGCAGCTGTAAGATCCATGCTGCTCTCAGAACATTTGTTTGGACGTGTTTTTACAATAAGAAGAAAAGTGGGCATATGTTTTCATAATTTGTTTCCAATTCTAGGTGACTTACGATATAATTTGATCTCCTGCCGTGAGGCTATATCTATAGAAGTTAATTGAATCATTATCATTACCTCTCTAGCTCGGTCAAACAAAATTATGAATCTGTGTCCATCGTACACACGGAAAGTTCCTTCAGCTCTGACTGTTGCAGGGAACATTATCCAGGCCCACATAAAACATAAATGCTGCAGTGAAAACCACCTAAACCTAATCCAATATTAATTACTTACAAGCCTTATGAATAAAACGTACAGAGACGTTTAGTATAAAAGGGGAATTGAGCTCCATGTCCAAAATAAAGTTTGTCCAAAATAAGAAAAACACTCAACTGCATCACGCTGTAAATTCATTGAAATAGAAAAAGAAAGCAAGAGAATGGAATTCTCAAATCTTTTCCTGTGAACTACATCTGAAGAACACGAAGAACATCAACGCTAAGTAGTGAACTTCATAAAAGATGACGATAAGAATTGGAGGGATGGAGTTTGGGGGAAATGATAAATAATGTTGTTGATGACACAAAAATGAGATGGTGATTCACAGTTAGAAAGAACGTGTGAGGGTGCAGGAGGGTATAAACCTATTGTTCGAATGGCCAGAAAAATCGCTGATGAAATTTTACACTGATAACTGTGACACATTTCAGAAGTAACACGACAAGAGAGTACTCAAAGTGAAGGGAGGCTCGATTTATTTGATTTTACTTGAAAACAAAGAAGGATTAGATATGCTCCCAATGGAGGTGTTTAACAGTATGGGGTGGGGGCGGGGGGCGGGTGTATGGACAGGGTGAAGAGAGAACAGCTTTTCCCCTTATTCCGAGGCTCAGTAATGAAGAGACACACTGTAACTATAAAGCGAAACTGGTCTCATCATTAATATGCAAACTGTAGAAAAACTTTCCTATTTCTAAACGTGTTTGGTTTTAAAATATTTCAAGATTTATATTGCCTCTCGAAAAATGCATTGTTTTTCCATTCAACTCTCCAACGTTCACAAAAACAGGCACATTTTCCCAACTATGATGCAATGTCCAATATTTACCCGTTCCCTTGACAAGCCCAGACCTCTTTAAATTACTTATATCCTCTTCACATTTTCCTTTTATAACCATTTCAATGCTTGTGTTCTCCCATGAAACATTCAAAATTTTGTTCATAAGACGGAGATAATGGAAACTTTCCAAAAATGTTGATAATTTAATATTTTTACTCAATATCTAAACTATAAAGTTGCAAAAATGCTAAAGTGCTTTGTTGTCCCGTCACCCACTTCTCAGACTGCAGTTTCATTTAGCCATTAAATCCAAAAGGACTTGCCAAATCTTTACTTCCAATCTATATGGCCATTTGTCCCTTCATTATGAAATGGGCATATTAATTATTGATTGTCTGTCTTACTGCAACAGTGTGATTTGGTTGATTAAAAACTAGGATAGGTCATCTGGTTGCCAGGCCTGCTGTGGTAATCAAAAAGGCCTGACTGCGTTATTTTCTCCACATTAATGTCATATTCCCCACACACAGAGCAACCTGCATCTTCCTCAACCAAACCCCACGATTCCTGTTACCTCAGCCACCAACGATGAATAAAATCCAAATGTATTAAATCAATGTATTTAATATCTTCTTCCTCATCATTATACTTCCATCAAGATCCTTTGCAATTGTTGTACATTTTGGGAAGAAATTATCTTCTCACAGTGAAAATAGGAAATATTGGTTTTGCCTCTGGCACTTCTGAGTTTCCCATTATTACCTTGCCGTCATCCTCTAAAATACCAACATTTCGGTACAGCATTCTTTTCCTTTTTGTCTACTCGGAGAAGTGTTCTTTATCAATTCTTATGATTTCTGCTCGTTTTCCTTCGGAGCCATTTTGATTTTGTTTTTAGGAAGCATTTGCTGACAATGTAAGCGTTTTTCTTTAATTCATTCACAGGATGATGGTGTCACTGGGTTACACAGCACTCCTTGCCGTCCCTAATTGCCCAGAGGACAGTTAAACGTCAACCAAATTTGTGTGGGTTTGATGTCACATGTAGGTCAGACCAGGTAAGGATTGTGGTTTTTGTCCCGAAAGAAGAGTCATGAAACAGATGGGTGTATCCAACAATGAGCAGTGGATTCATTATCATTGATAGACTCTTAATTCCAGGTTTATGTTGAATTTATCTTCCACCATCTAACATGGTGACATTTGAAGTCTGTCCCCAGAACATTATCTGGATTAGTAGTCGGCTATCATACAAGCAGGCTATCACCTTCATGTTATTATTGATTTCCTCGTTAAGACATGGATCACTTTTCACCTTTTTACAATTCCCGTTCCACTCAGGATTACACTTTAATTGAGGGGTTTGATTATCTCCCTAAGTAGTTGCCACTGTTCTTCAACAGTTCTACCCTTTAATGTTTTGCCAAGTCCACTCGAGCCAACCCCTTTCTCAGGCCAGTAAAATTATCATTGTCCAACACTAAACCTCTCATATGTGACTCTATCTTTCCTTTTTCAATCTGAATGTGAAACCCTAGCATGCTGTGGTCACTCTTTCTAATATAATCCAGTAGTACAATATGATTTATCACTTCTTCCTCATTACGTAATACCAAAGCCAGTTCTCTGTTTGGTTAGATTACATTTTACTCGAAGAAATAATCCTTCATACATTTGGTGAACCGTTCTCTGATTACTCCAGTAAATATGAATGTTCAAATTACCCATGATTACTCTTGTGCCCTTGTCTCAAGCCATCAATGTTCCCTGCTTCATGCTATTCGCTACTTTGAAAGTAGGTTGCCGGGGTGGGAGCTTGTGGGCCGGAAAAGCTCCGACCAATGAGTTTCTTTCCATGTGCATTATTACGAACCAGATTGATTAATCATTATCATCCCACGTGCTCGTATCATTTCTTAATGCAGCCTTGACATTATCCTTAACCAATATAGACACTCCACCTGCTGTTCCTTCTTGTCTGAATAGAGTCCCCTTGGACATTTAACACCCGAGTCCTGAACTTCCTGTAACCACGTTTCAGTAATCTCCACAAGGCCATACTTATTTACCTTTGTTTGAGGTGTCAGCTCATTCATTCTTCTCCAAATACTGCACACATTTAGTTAAAAGGTTTACCACATATTCAACTCGACTATCTTCCTCTTCCTTGTCTCACTTCCAGGTGGCACAGGGAGCTATCCCAAGATTACAGTCCTGGAGATCCTGCTTTTAAACTCTCTCCGAGCTCCCTGAGCTTTTATTTTGCAGGACCTTTCACTCATCTTACCTATGTCATTGGCACCAACGTGTACCACGACCACTGGCTGTTCACTATGCCTTGAACATGCGTTGAGACATTCTTGATCCTGTCACTAAACACCCTTTGTATGAAGAATTCATAGAATCACAGAATGCCTACGGTGGAGAAGCAGGCCGTTTCATACAGCATGACCAGGCTGACCCTCCAAAGAGTAACGTACCCCGACCCATCCCCCTACTCTGTTACTCTGCACTTACCCCTGACTAATGTATCTAACCGGTACATTGCTGAACACTATTGGCGAAAAGTAAACATCCCAGACCTATTACACTAATTTATGTAGAATCTGCTTTCTCACACCAGATACTGTCAGAGCTACTGGGCATTTCCAGAAACTTCTGCTTTTGTCACTGATGACGATTGCATATTGATAAGAACATGTGCAACTCAGACTTGAAAAATGCTTAATTTAAACTTTCAGGAGAAAACTAAATATTTGGTTTTTCAATAGACCCAGTAAAAGTTCATTAAATTACTTCTGTCCTGTACATGAAAGTCATGTGCTCACATTTCGATCCTGAATAAAGGAGATTTTTGCACCTTTTTAATATCAGAAAGCTCAGAAATGTTGCGCATTTACTTCTTCTTATTGGAATGTGATTGCATATCATTCTTTCATGTCAGTTTAATTATAGCGGATTAATCACAAAACACACACGCACACACAGACAGACACGCAAACAGACACACACACAATGTATTACTTTGTTGAAGAATGCCAGTAACATTGTTAGTAACTGGAATCATAACTGGAAAGAAAGATTTAGCTAAAGGAAGGATGACAGTAAACG
Source organism: Hemiscyllium ocellatum (assembly GCF_020745735.1). NCBI lineage: Eukaryota > Metazoa > Chordata > Chondrichthyes > Orectolobiformes > Hemiscylliidae > Hemiscyllium > Hemiscyllium ocellatum. The sequence goes on along the minus strand of NW_026869127.1, from coordinate 220,896 downwards.
GTATTTTTATGGAACAGAATATGTTATTGTGTGAACTTTCTAAGATCGTCACATTTACAGAAAACAAAAGATATTGTTATGAAGGTGTAGAGGCGTATATTGTTCTGAAAGGAGTTAAAGTATAAAATTTGACTGTGAAATCAACAGTGATGCTGAGTTGCCATGGAACAAAAACAAATTCAAATTGGGCCAGTCAGTTTAAATTATGCCCAAATGCACTGAAATCCAATCGAGTTTGAAATATAATGTATTTTATGACTTCAAAATCAATGAAATGATCCAACGTTTTGATGTATAAAACTGATCGTTTTGAATATTTAGGGTGAAAACTGCCAAGGACAGCCACAAAGATAGAATACTCGCTGAACAGCTTTATAAAAGGTGCCTGTCTATAAGAGGTTTGTACAGCAGAACATCGAAGCCGTACTAGAGAAAAACATCTACAGAGCAACATCTACAAAGGAGAATTTAAAAAGCTGACTGGTTTTTAAGTGGGATATATTTTTTGAAAATATTATTCATGGTTTTGTTTTATTGGACCAGTATTGTAGTGTGGTATGTATAAAATAGGTTTAACGAAATGAGTTCTAATTAGTTGTTCATTTTAATATTCTCTGTTGGACTTAACTAACCAAATTGTTAGTTTTACTTTAAATAGTGAGCTCTGTAAAGAGATCTTTGCCTCTCAAAATTTAACAGATTCCAGCATGAGCTGAACTTTAACAGTTTGCCGGCTTTCGTTTGCGATTTGAATAGGTTTACACAGATCCAGTCTGAGATTTGGGCAGAGTCAAATAGGTGTGGGCTGTGAAAAACACACAGTAGGTTTAACTATTTGCACATTATTGTACGAGAGCTTTAAATAAAACGTCGGTGAGACAGTTTGATAAATTTCGGTTACTTGTGGTTGGTTAAGTTAAAAGTGAGACAAATGGCTCTTAAAAAATGTTAAAGAGGTTCTGGGGTTTGAAGATGATTCCCACATTTGCCGAGGGCGTTAAGAAGGAAAGATAAAGGCCAAACTTTCTGAAGTAGCAAAGAACTTAGATTTGGGTCTAATCAAGAACAAGAGTAAAACAGAAATTGTCAGGAAATTACTGAAACACTGAAGTGCGTCAGAGAAACAGACAAGTGCAGGGGATTTAGAAAAAAATAACTTAAATTACAATTGAAGAAAGTGCAGCTTAAAGAAAAACAAAGGGAGAGAGTAAGAGAGGGAAGAAAGAGAGGAGAAGGGTCTTAGCTGATCAAACAGAGAAGACAGAGTGAGAAAAACAGACGGAAATTTCTTAGCTGAGCAAAGAGAGAGAATTCGAACTTGAGAAATTGCGATTTAGTCAGCAAAGTCAAGTTAACACGATGGAGATTAAAAGGGGCGTTAGTGATCGATACAACTGTGTCAAAACTCTGCCACGTGTTGATGAGAAAGGTGTTGAAGCCTTCTTTATTTCATTTGAAAATTTGGCTAGGCAGGTGGAGTGGTCCAAGGATCTATGGGTAATGCTTGTTCAGACTAAGTTGTTAGGCAGGGCTAGTGAGGTATTTGCTGCGCTGTCAGATGAGGGTTCAGAAGATTATGAAGAGGCTAAACAGCCTATTTTAAGTGCTTACGGATTGGTACTGGAAGCATATCGATAGCAGTTCAGAAAATTAAGGAAGGAACCAGGTCAGCCTTATGTTGAGTTCGAAAGAATTAAGCATAGGCATTTTAATAGATGGGTGCGGGCTTTAAAGATAGGTCAGACCTATGAGGCGCTAATGGAGATTATTCTGCCGAAGGAGTTTAAAAACTCACTTCCAGAATGGTAAGAATTTATCTGGAGGAACAGAAAGTTCAGGAATTGAGAAGGGCAGCAGAATTAGCAGATGAATACATGTTACTGCATAAGACAAGCTTCCAGCCAGAATTTCGTCCTGTGAGGTATAGAATTTGGGAGAAGGGGAGATGCTACACTATAAAAGAAAGCGTAGAGAATAAGAGATTACCACAGGTTAAAGAAGATACCCAAGAGAGTGGAAAGGAGTTGAAAGGTCTCAGGCGTTTTCACTGTAATGGAGTGGGAGACAGAAAATTACAGTGTCGGTGGTTTCAGAAGGGCACTAGGAAAATGATGTTTTCACTGCCATAAGGAGGGATACGTATGGTCACAGTGCTGCTCGTTAAGAAAGGCACTGTGGGAAAAGATGTGGTTAAAGAAGCTAAGCCAGTGGCATCAGTGAAAGTTTTTAAGGAGATCCCAACACAAGCTGAGCAGCTGCAGGAAAGTACACATCCTAGCCAGGCGCGGGGTGTGGAGTTAGTACCTGATATCTATAAAGAATTCACCTCTGCGAGGAACGTTTACTCAGGAATAACAGGGGCAGAAGGGCAAGAAGTTATAATTTTGAAAGATACGGGATCTAATCAGTCTCTAATAGGAAGGGATGAGCAAATTTGCAATCTTTCTGATATGTTACCCGAAAGTGTGGTGATTTGTGGAATAGATGGACAGAAATTTAACATTCCCCTGTGTAAGATCAGATTGGAGTGCCTACTGATGACTGGGAAAGCTACAGTGGGAATGATTGACAGAGAGTCAGTTTCAGCAATCCAGTTTGTTCTTGAGAATGATTTAGCAGGGTCCAAGTTGAGAGTGACACACCTGGTTGTGGAGAAGCCACAAGAAAGATCAAGAAATTGAGGTGTTAAATCAGAAATATCCTGGTATTTTCCCAGGCTGTACAGTAACCAGATCTCACTATCAGAAAGCACAGCTTAAGACAAAGATGAAGGAGTTGAGATTCAGTTACCGGACACCCTGTTTGCCGTAATGATGCAAGGAAAACCTGAACAAGTAGTGAATCAGACAGAGGTGTTTAGTCCTGAAATTCTAAGGGACTTGCAACAGACAGACAGATGACAAAATATTTATATGCGGATGTGTATTCTGAAAAGGAGGCAGAGGACATTCGTGAGGGTTATTAACTGAAAGATCGAATTTTAAGACGGAAATGGAGACCACGTCAAGTTAGTGCAGAGGAGAAATATGCCGAAGTGCACCAGATTGTGTTGCCGATAGCATACAGACAGGAAGTGTTATGGTAGCACATGAACTACCTATAGGAGGTCACCTAGGGGTACGGAAGACTCAGGCTAAGGAAAAAAAATCATTTTTTGGACTAACGTTTGGTTAACTTTTGACATATATGTCATACATGCCAAATGGTAAGTAGGCCAAAGGCAGTAATGAAACTCACACCTCTGGTGCCAATTCCCGCATTCGAAGACCCCTTTATGTGGGTTATAAATGATTGTGTAGGTCCCCTCCTGAAAAGTAGAGGAGAAAAAGAACTGGAGAAACAGGTGTCAGTTACTGCCGCGCAGAGTGAGGAATCAAATCCAAATCTTGTGGATTTTGGTGTTCCTCAAAGAATGTTAAAAATGCAGAAGTCCTTCAGCAGTCGGAAAGTTGCGTAAACTGTCTGTCTCAGGAACATAGAACAAAGTTGAAAGGTTTGTTATTGCAGTATGAGGACATATGTAAGAATCACATGGGGAGAACTAATGCTATTGTATATGAAGTAGACGTAGGGAATACTGTTCCGATACAACAGCATCCATATTGGCTTAATCCTCTCAAAGCCAGACAGGTCCAGAAGGAGGTTGAGGCCATGCTCAATGACGACATCATCAAACCAAGCCAGAGCGAGTGGAGCTCGCCAATCCTCCCAAACTGGACAGGAATCAATATTTTTTTTCTTGGAAGGTCAACACTGATACAAATTCAGTAATATCCAATACCAACATTGGAGGACTGTATCGAGGAAGTTGGACAAGTCAGTTACATCACCAAGTTGGATTTAATGAGTGGTTATGGGCAGGTACCTTTATCAGAGAGGGTGAAAGAAATTTCTGAATTTTAACGCCAAATCAGCTGTAGCAATTAAAACTAATGCCCTTTGGAATGAAGAACGCAACCAACGCATTCCAAACACTCAAGACTAGATGTGTGGCTGGGTTAATAAACTGTGCAGTCCATTTGAACGACGTAGTAATCTTTAGTAAGTCCTGGAAAGATCATTTGGTACAGTTGGCAGAGCTCTTTGAACGAATACAAGAAACAAAACTGGTGGTAAAATTAAAGAAGACTGAATTTATGAAAGCAGATATGATGTTCTTGGGACATGTTCTTGACTCCATGGAATGCAAAGACAAAAGCTACCGAGGAATTTCCACGACCAACCTCAAAGAAAAAAGTGCTTCATTTCTTCGGACTCAGCAGATTCATTTAGAAGTTTGTTCCAAACTTCCACAGTGTAGTGGCACCGTTAACTGATTCGCTGAAAACGAACACAAAGTTTTGGTGTACAGAACAATGACAGGAGGCCCTCGACCATTAAAAAGAAATATTGACCACCAACCCAGTTTTAGACACACCAAACATTACGAAACCTTTCAAAGCTGCAATCGATGCTCGTGACACAGGAGTTGGCGCTAAATTGCTACAGGACGATGAGCTGGAATTGTACTTTTCAAAGAAACTCAACAGCCACGAGAGGAAACATTCCATGATTGAGACAGAACTAATGCGTTTTGTACTAGCCTTACGGCATTTTAATGTGTGAGTCACGAATAATGCATTGGAGACAATTGTGTACACGGATCCCAATCTAGTTACATTATTAGAATGCTTCAAAGACTAGTTCATTGGCGTCTATGTTACAGACTTTTAATTTTAAAATTGTATATGCAGCGTGTCATAAAAATATAATTGCAGAGGCGTTCTCACTGATTTAACTGACAAAGTTTAGATGAGATTTGTATTTAACCAATGTTAAATATAGGCTATGGGAAGAAGTAAAGGTGAGCTTGGATTTAGGTTATCAGTATGTTATAGCAATCTGTTTAAAGAATACAAAAAGAAATAAGACCAAGTTTTCATTATGATGGTTCTTTTTGAGAGGGAAGGTGTTATGAAGGTGTAAAGGGTATTGTACCTGAAAGAGAGTTGAAGGATTTACAAGCACAGCGAGTTCTGGAAAATTTATAATGGAATACTTGGTCCAGAAGCTGGCAGTACCTGGATAGCTATGAGACAAAAATGAAATGAAATTCGATCCGTTTACATTATGCCCCAAGATTCTAACCTCCAATCGAGTTTGAATTTTGCATTTTAACAATGTTAAAAAAATGAAATGACTCGATTCTTTGGGGTATAAAACCAAAAAAAAATGAACAGTTGGGGGAGAACTACCAAACCACCAATATCTGCAGACTGCCCGGAGAATAAATGTACCTTTATTTGTCAATGACCTGTGAAACAGAAACCCGAAGGAGAAGAAAAGACGACAGAGGAAAATACAAAGAGAAGATTTGACAGCGGTCTGGTTCTGAAATTTGAATGTTTTAGGAAATCTTAATTTGTTTTTAGTATCGGACCAGTATTGTAGAAGGGAAAATAAAAGATAGGTCAGAGAAAGGAGTTGCAAATACTTGTTAGTTAATTATTCTTTGTTCGAATTTTTTTTTAAAAAGTTGTCGATTTTTATTTTAATAGTGACCTTTAGGATGGTTCTTGGCCTCCCGAATTTTAACAGATTACAGCACAGATTAAACCTTTTTGTGTTGCAGGTTTAAATTAGCAGGGGAGGATTTACCCCGTGTTGTAACACATTAAGTCTGAATTTCTGCACATCTGCTGCCAGACCTGTTTAGCTTTTCCAGCACGTTCAGTCTTTGTTTCTGATTTACGAAATCTGCAGTTCTCTTGACTTTCTTATGTGTATCATTGACAGCCACGGTTGAGATGCTGGATGACAGGAAGACAGCTAATGTCGTTACATTATTTGTAATTTGGCTGCAAGGAAAAGCCAGGGAACTACAGACCAGTGAGTTTGATATCAAGGGTGGCTGAGTGTTTGTAGCCAGCATTTACATACATTTGGAAAGGCAAGGACTGATTAGGGATATTCAGCATGACTTTGTGTCTGGGAATCCACGTCTCACAAATTAGATTGCAGTTTTGAAGTGGTGACGAAGAAAATAGATGAAGGTAAAGTAGCATACATTGTCCACGTGGATATAGTGAGGACCAACAGGATCCACATGGTACCCTGCTCAACAAGGTTACATCGCAGGGGATCAGGGTTTCCGATAGGTCTCCATGTGGAGATGGTGCTGTTGTGGAAATGGCACTGGATTACTAATCCAGACCAGGCTAATGCTCTGGCAGCTGGGGGATGTTAAAAACAATTTTAAAAATATCGAACTGTAAAATCTGGTGCCAGTAATACTCACATTGAAGCCAATGTTGATTGTAAACAACAATTTCCTTCCCCAATGTACTTTCAGGAAGTGAATCTCCCGTGTTTTCCTGGTCTGTCCTGAAAGTGACTCCAGATACACAGATATATGATAAACACTTCAATGGTCTCGGAAATAGTCAAGCAAGGCACTAAAATATATCAAACTGTTTCAAGGTTTGGAAGGATAAAACCGACAGAAAACTCGAAGACTCAATATTGGAAAAGGGAATGGGAAACACAGTCCTGTTGACACTGCAGAGATCTCCTTCCTAACATATGAGAGCATGTGATGGCTGTACTCCAGCTGTCTGCTGATCCCTTTAGTGTCAGGTAATCCTTTTTATATTTAGTATCCTGGCATCCTCAGGATGTTTTCGCTTATCTGGGAGAGAACTCCCTAGGGTCACCAGTGTCGGAGTACAGACATTTATTCTCATCTCAATGCGGAGTGACCTGCCCATACTTAATACTGTTGCCCATTGTTTTAGACATCCCAGCCAGGGGAATTATCATCCCTACTTCCAATCTGTCTCGCCCTGTCAGAGTGTTATATATGTCACTGAGATCTTCACTCATTTTCCTAAAGCCCATGGAGTACAGGTCCAATCACCCAAAACTGTGCTCCCACAACAAGCTTGTCATCCCAGAGATCAGTCTGGTCATCCTTCACTGTAGTTCCTAAATGTCAGGTTTGACTTTTATTAAGTACGAAACTAAAAATTGCACACTAAAAAAATACCGCACAATGTTCAAGATGGGATCTCACCAACCCCCTGTACAGCTGCAGTAAGGTACCTTTACTCCTGTACTCAAAATTCCGTGAAATAAAGGTCAATACATCATTTATCTTCCTAACTGCTTACTGCTCCTGCAATATTGCTTTCAGTGACTGGTGTACAAGGGGAGAACCAAATCCTTTTCAATGTTACAGCTCCCCACTTGGTGGGTCTGCGTACAGTGGGCAGCGTGCCAATGCCATTTCCAGTATTGACTTCTAGGTTCAGAACTTACTGCCTTGCATGGGCATTGGAGGTCTGCAGAGAAGAGACAAAGTAAGAACATAAATCTCTTTAAAGATCAACATGTTTCAACTAATCTGTTTTCAAATGATAGGTTGCTGGTCTACTGTTCCCACAAAAGTACATACCATCACACCCATCCCATTGCTCTCCATCTGCCACGTATTTGCCCAGTCACTCCACTTGTATCTACCACCTTGGAGCTTTTTAACATCCTCCTCACCCATTCACAATCCAACCTTGTTTAGTGCTGTCAGCAGGTTGGGAAATATTGCATTTGATTTCCTTAACTAAACGTTTGACATGCATTGGGAATCGCTGGGGCCCAAGCACCAATCCCTGCGACACCCAATGATCTTTGGACTTCAGAACAGAATGTTTTATTCCTGTTCACTATTTCCTGTCAGCTCTCCTATTCTAAAACCGTAATGATATTTTAAACCCAATCCTGTAACATTTGACTTTGCAAACTAGGCCAGGGTCTTTACCAAGACCCTTCTGAAAATCCAAATGCATTGAATCCATTGCTTCTCTGTATGTGTCAACCAGTCAGTTTCTCAAATGTGATTCCCATTTCATGTTGACTCATTACATAAGAACTAGGAGCATAAAAAGATCATGGCTGATCATTTCATGGCCTCAGAACCCTTTGTTCCTTTACTGCCCCCCCAAAAAATCTATCTGATATTTAAAGACATTCAATGATAAAGCTTCAACTATTTCACTTGGCAGGGAATTCCACAGATTCACAACTTTATTGGTCAAGGAGTTCCTTCTCAAATCAATCCTAAATATGCTCCTCCTAATTTTGAGATTTTGTCCTCTTGTCCTATTGTCACCTGCTACTGGAAACATCCTCTCTATTTTTATTTTATCTATTCCCTTCTTAATTATACCTGTTTCTACCAGATTCTACCTCATTCTTTCAAATTCAAATCACATATAATTCTAGTCTACTCAGTGTCTCCTCATAAGCCAACCACCTCAACTCCGGAACCAACCTAGCGAACCTCCTCTGCATCCACTGTAGTGCTAGGACATACTTTTCAAGTAGGGAGACCAAAACTGCACACAGTATTGCAGGTGTGACCTCCCCAGCACACTGTACAGCAGCAACATAACCTCCCTTTGTTTAAACTCAATCATTTTCGCAATGAAGGACAACATTCCATTTGCCTTGTTAATTACCTGCTGCACCTGCAGAGCAACTTCTGTGATTCATGCACAAGGATACCCAGCACCCTCTGCACAGACGCATATTGCATTTTTACCATGCAAATAATAGCCTTTTTTAAACTGTTATTCCTACCAAAATGAATGAAATCACATTTATTATATTATACTCCTTCTGCCAGACCTTTGCCCACTCACTTAAACTATTTTTGTCGCTTTGAAAAGTTTATCAGTCCTCTGCACATTTGCTCTGCCACTCATTTCCGTATCATCTACATTCTTTGAGATATAACACGTGGTCACCAACTCCAAATCGTCCATCTAAGCTGTGAATAATTGCGGTTCCAGCACTGATCCCAGAGGCACACCACTAGTCACTGATCAGCAACCAGAAAATCACTCATTTATTCCCACGCTCTGCTTCCTGTTAGTTAACCAATCCTCTACCCATGTGAATACATTACCCGTAACGCCACACATCTTTACCTTATGCAGCAGCTTTTTTGGCGGCTCCATGTCGAATGCCTTTTGTAAATCTCGGTACACCACATCCACTGGGTCCCCGTGTCATAATGTCTTCATAACTTTCCAGTAAATTAGTTAATCATGACCTGCCTTTCATGAACTGATGCTGTGTCTGTCCAATGGAACAATTTCTATCTAGATGCATTGCTATTTTTTTCCTTGATTACAGCTTGAAATATTTTCCCCACTACACTTGTTCGGCTAACTGGTCTATAATTCCCCCTTTTTTTCTACTCTTTATAACCAATGGTGTCTGATTTCCTGTTTTGTACTCTGCTGGAACTGTATCAGAGTCCAGTGAATTTAGAAAACAAATCATTTGCTATTTCTTTCACCACCTCTGTTAGTGTCCTGGGATGCATTCCATCAGGCCCAGGAGACTTATCTAACTTTAGTTCCATGAACTTGCCCAACACTATCTCTCTCATGGGAATGGCTGTTTCCGGGTCCTCACCAACCTTCCTCTCTTTGACAATTCTGGCATCTTATTAGTGTTCTTCACTGAGAAGTCCGACTAAGCATCTATTCAATTCCTCAGCCATTTCCTCACGGAATAACCCTTCTCACCCTCTGAAGGACCAATGCTTCCTTAGCCATTCTTTTCATTTTATATATTTTTAGAATCTTTTGATATCTGTCTTTATATTCTGAGGTAGTTTGCTCTCATAATCTATCTATCTTATGTTTCTTCACAGGCTGTTTGTTGCTTTCTTTTAACCTTGATAGCTTTCCCAATCGTCTGGTTTCCCACTGATCTTTGCCATTATTTATGGCATTTATTTTATTCTGATAGCCTCCCTCATTTCATGAGACATCCATAGCAGATCACCCTTTTCCTACAGTCCTTCCATTTCACTGTTATATGCTGTTGCTGACCATTTGCAAAAGTAAAACTGCTTTGAAAGCCACCCACTGTTCATCAATGGTTCCACCTTAAAGTCTTTGCTTACAGCCAACCTTAGCCAACTCCTCCCTCATCCTATATTTGTCTCCTTTTTTCAGCTCAGGACCCTGGTATTGGACTTTATCTTCTCTCCTAAATTCAACCATGCTTTCTGTCCCAATAATTTCTCCCAAAGCATTCATTTACTAATTTCATTCTTTTTCTCTCGAGACTTACGCTTTCCAGTCTTGCTTGGAAGAATCAACTTGTTTGTTTTGTTTCCTTCTGTGAAGACTGAATTGAAATAGTTGCTTCATAGTTTTGCTCTTGCCTTGTACTCTATTCTCCTTCCTCTGGGTTCAGACTGTAACGAAGTTACACTTGTTTTCTCAAACATTTTCCATTGACAGTTCACCCTTATAATTCTTGTTAATATTCTCTTCAGGAACCCATCAATTCATGTCCACATCATACAATCTTAGGGGCATAGTCTTTGTACCGTCAGACTTACAGCACGGTCTACACTCATCCCACTCTCCTACATGAGGCCTGTAGCCGGGAATGTTATGAAACTTCAAGAGCTCGTCCAAGTCTTATTTAGCTGTTGTGTGGTTACCATAACAGCTCCTCTCTCAGGAAGTATATTACAGATCCCAACACTCTCTGGACGCAAAACAATCTTCAAATCCTCATCCCCTTCACTTTAAAAGTGTGTTTTCCTGGTTTTGCCCTTTGACTAAAAGGAACAACTGCTCTCTATCCACTCTATCCATGCCCCTCGTAATCTTATCATTCTGAATCACACACCCCTCAGTCTTCTCTGCTCCAAAGTAAACAAATCAAACTTTTCCAGCTTCTCTCCACGGGTGACATGCTCCAACTCAGGGACCAACCTGGTGAATCTCCTCTGCATCCGCTCCAGGGGAACCACATCCTTCCTGTAATGTGGCTCCCAGTACTCCACACAATATTCTACCTTGGCCGAAGTAAAGTTCTGTACAGCTCTAATAATCTATGTTCCGATGAGTACAAGCTATTTACGATTCACAATGCCTTATTAACTCAACTATTACCCTGGGCAGTCGCATTCAGGGATGTGTGGAGAAGCACTCTCTGAGCTTCCTAGTGTGCTGCCATTCATTGTGTACTCCCCTGTCTGATTAATTCTCCCAAATTGCATCATCTCATATATATCCATCTGCCATTGATCTGCCCATCTAACCATTCCACCTGTATCTTCCTGTAGCTTGAAATATGTACCTGCCTCCTTCTTCTCCCAAGTAAAACGGATGTGAAGCTCTCATGTCACAATCTAGCAAACTTCTCCAGCTTCACACACAGATTGCTCCCTCGGTGTATAATGGACCCTAATTATTCCCTGGTTATTCTACTCTGCTTGATGTCCTTGTGGAATATCTTGGGATTCTCGTTAATATTGCTCTCACTTGTCAATGCCCATGTTCGTCATTCCACTCTGTGTGATTTTTTTAAAGTTTCATTTCGATCACCTCTCATTCTCTGAACCTCTCTGGAACACAGACAGTGTTCCCTGACCAGACAATCTTGCCATCTGAGGCATTAATCTCGAGAATGTACTTACATCTTTACAGTGTTTGTATAAATAAAAGACATTGCCTGTCTTTCATTAAATCATTTTTATGTACTTTACAAATTCACTGAAGCCAACTTTATCCTCGCATCTTAATGGCTTGCATGACGCAGGCATGTAACATTAATATAAGAAAAAATAAACTGCTTTGTATTCAGATGTTACTTAAATTCAAAATATTAAGGTCAGTATTCCCAAAAGTCTTCCAATAGCTGTTCTGATCACACATCATCAATTCCAGTGGAACCTGATCAGTAGCTCGGCGTTCAACATGTCGTTAAAGCAACCCACCTCATAGACTCTCATGAAATCCATTTTCCCAGCATTAACATTCACTTGGGTTAACACTCTTTAGATGTAACTTGAAGCTGCCCATTATTACTGCAGTACCCACAAAGTTGGATGTCTAATTTCCTGTTTTGTACCATACCCAACATTTGTATCACAATTTTGACTTTGATATATAACTCTGATAAATGTTTGCTTCTCCTTGCTGTTTCTGAGCTCCCCTTACCAGATTCTGTGGAATCTGTGTGACATGGGCTCTGGCGAGGTTCTTGGTAGATTCAGGTGAGATGTTTGGCGAGGCATATCTTAACATTGATATCATCTCGCGACACCTTACCTGTTCATTGTGACATTATCACCAGATCTCCTGTTATGCTGGTGGAGTAGAGAAGGACAATGACCTTTCAACAATGCTGTATACTTCCCAGAGAGCTGAGACTGCTCTAACCTTCGTGGGAACCTTACAGCAGTCTGGTAAAGTATTGCTGCTGCTGCACAGTGACTTAGTGAGATCACATCTGGAGTAGTGCACACAGATGTAATCTCCTCACTGAGGAAAGGATATTGGAATGAATTCAAAGATTGTTACCACAACTGATTTCTGCAACATAGATGTTAATCATAAAATCCCTGCAGTGTGGAAGCAGGCCATTTGGCCCATCAACTCCACACTGATCCTCCAAAGACCATCCCATCCGAAACCCACCACCCACCTCTCCCAATCTTTATAACCTGGCATTTTCCAAGACTGATGTCCCCAGCCTCCACATCCCCGGACATTATGGGTAATTGAGAGTGGCCAATCCACTGAACATGCGCATCTTGTGACTGTGGGAGGAAACTGGAAACTGAAATTGAACTGGGATCTCTGGTACAGTGAGGCAGCAGCGCTAACCACTGATCTACCCAGTGTGGGCAACACAACTTTCCAAAATATTTCAGCCCTTGAAAAGTGACATTTGACCAGTGAGATTCCATAAGTGCCCAAACTCTCATTGAGCGACAGGAGGTGGACATTGAGACCTTGAGCGGCTTGGTCAGGAATAGGAGGGGGACATGCAAGTCTACTGAGACTACAATGTCGGAACAGCAGGAGGACATTCAGCAAAGCGGGTGTGTAAAGCAGAAACAGAATGAGTCCAATCAGCTACTCATGCCTCTTACACAGCAATTCGAGCAGATCTTTTACAGCCTTGTGCCTGTTACACAGGAGTTGTGAAAGGGAACATAGAGGTTATAGAAAGGGAAGGACTTCGAATAACCAGCTTCAATGAGGAATGAAAAGTAGTGAGAAAACTATTGGGATTGAAGACAAACTTTTAGAATCCGTTATGAAGGAATTAATAACAGGAGATTTTCAAAGTCAAGCCACAATCCAGCACAGTTAACATAATTTTATGAAGGATAAATCATGTTTGAATGATTTGACTAACTTTCTTTAGAAAAGCCATTACAACCAAGGTTGATAATGGGGATCATATAAATGTATTATATCTGGACTTCCAGACATCAGTGCATAACATGCCTCGCAAAATATTAATATGGAAGAGAAGGACACATGGGGTTAGGAACAGTTTACTTGCCAGGGGAGAGGATTAGCTAACCAGTAAAAACCATGATATGGAGTCGCTGGTTTTGGACTGGATTGGACAAGGTCAAAAATCAAATGACAACAGGTTAGAGTCCAATGGGTTTATTTGTAAACACAAGGTTTCATTGCGCTGCTCCTTCATCAGGTGTAAGAGAGAGGAAGACATTAAGTACACAAGTTATAAGAAAAGATCAAAGGGTTGTACAACTTATGTGCATGAATTGTTCTCACCTAACATGGCTCTTAACTACCTAATCAGTTAGAATGGAGATGCAAGTTTGATTGATTAATATGCAAATCGCAGAATTTATTTCAAGTCACTCCTGTAAATAACTTAAAGTAAATGAAATAATACTTGCGGTCAGACAATGTATTCTAAGCGTGAGACCTTGTTTGGACGCTATCTGTGTCTTCATCTGGAGTCAGACTGGTTTTATTTACAAAGTAGGAGTTTGTAAAATATCACTTGACTGACTGTCTACAAATTGTATGTTTTAGAACAAAATAAAATGTATCTGCAAATACAAATGGGCAAATGCAAATTCACCCCGCAGATTTATATGTGCACACGTTGTGTGCGTATGTAGGAGAGAGAGGCGTGTCTGTGCGAAGGGGGTAGGGGACAGAGAAACACACTCTATGTACGTGAGAGAGAATGAGGAGGAGTGTCTGTGTGTGAGTGCGGGAGGGAGACAGTGCATGCGTGCGTGTGACAGAATGGAGTGCGCGTGTATGCATGTGAGAGAGGGAGAGGGAGAGTTGAGCAGATAGAGAGAGTGTGCATCGGTGTATGTAACGGGGGAGAGTGAGAGTATGTGCTTGTCCAGGCGAAAACACAAACAGATACAGCAAATCCCTTTCCCCACACACACTAACTGCGTGGTTTCAGAGCTTCACTTCTCTGCAGCCTCTGCTCCGTTTGTTATTCATGTTACAGACCCAGATGCAGTAACTACAGTCCCCATGACCCAGAGTTGGGTCAGCAAATCCTAAGGTCTCCCTGAATGTCTGAGGCAGCTCACAGCACAAACTCCAACAAACCATCCCCAGCACCTCCACTAACATTTTAATAACAGGAGTCAGTCAGAAGCCCCTCAGCTCCAAGTTAGGTGCCTGTTCCTTTACAATTAGACTCCAAGATTTTCCTCGTGTTACTGACTGCACGATCAACTGAGAGAGACAAACAGAGGTGTTCCGTGAGCAGGTGTATACCAAGATTTCAAACACATGAGTCAAAGCGACTGGAACACCCCTGTCCATGGAGAACCACATGGGACACATCGGGAAGGGAACACAACATTTCACTGTTTCTGATCTTCACAATGACAGCAATCGATACAGGAGGGAATCAAAAACTATGGCCAGGGAAAGATACAGAAAAAAAACAAATAACTCATTAACTGATAACTTGCCGAAAATATGGATAAGGTGATGGGAGGATTGGAATAACTGGATAAATGAGACAACAGTGGGCCAATTCACAAGAATGCAAACAAAGAATAAAATCATTGCCAGATCTACTGGAATGGCCCATTGCCTCAAATTCTGAATCTGCTTCAGATAACCAGCCCAGACACCATAAACTGGGGTAAGGTAACGGCTAAGATGTAGAGCTGTGCAGGCCGAGCTAGAGGATTACTCCATAAACTGGACTTTCTGTGTAACATGGGGGGCATTGCCAACCTTTTCCAGGACATTTCAACTCTCTACCATCACCCTATGCCTCCTACCTTTGAGCTAGTTTTGCATCCAAATGACTTTCGTATGAACCAACCTTGTTAAAACAGATGACCAGGCACAAAGTTATTCAACGCCTTACTGAAGTCCATATCGACAATGTACAAAACTCTATCTTAATTAATCTTTTTAATCGCTTCTTCAAATAATCTCAGTCAAGTCAGTGAGACACAATATTGCTTGCACAAAGTTATGTTGACTATCCCTAATAATTCGGTACCTTTCAAAATACCTGAAAATCCGATGATTCATAATCCCTTCCAACAACTTATCCACCACCGACGTCAGGGTCACTGGCTTTTCCTTATTACCCTTCTCAATCCTTTAAGTAGTTGCGCCAAGATACCCAACCTCCAGTCTTGCGGAACTTTACCTGTGGCCATTGATGTTAGCAAGAGGCCCAGCAATCACTCCCATAGCTTCCCACAGAGTTCTAGCGTACATCCAATAAAAGCCAGGACATTCTCCTCCCTTTGCATGTTTTAAGACCTCCAGCAGCTCTTCTGTAATGCAGACGCTTTCCTAGATATCACTACTTATTTCCCAAGTTCTCTAGCTTCCATTTCCTCCTGCACGGTAAGTACTGATACAAAATATTCGTCCAGTATCTCCCCCATTTGCTATGGTCCTGCACATGGGCAGTCTTGCTGATCTTTAAGGATGTCCTATTCTCTCCACAGTTACCTTTTGTCCTTGAAGTATTTGTAGAAATTCTTTGGATTCTCCTTAACTATTTGCCAAAGTTATCACATGTCCCATTTTTATGCTCCCAAATTCCCTCTTAACTATACTCTTGTTGCCTTCAGACTCTTCTAGTGATTCACTTTAAATCAGGAATTGAGCGGCTGATGATGACCATTCCGATTGTCAGAAAAATCCACCTAGTCCACTGATATGCTTTAAGGAACCAAACTGCCATTCTTACCTGGCCTGGCCTACAAGTGACTCCAGACTCACAGCAATGTGGTTGACCGCTAACTACCCTCTGGGAAATTAGGGATTGGTAATAGATGCTTGCCTAGCCAGGGACGCCCTCATCGTATGAATGAATTAAGAGAAAAACTCAATTCCTGCTGTCACTACCTGACGTATGCTTCCCTTTTTCCGTGACCAAACCTCAATTTCTCCAATCCTCCAGCATTCCTTACACGTACCAGCCTTACCCTTCACCCTAACAGGGACAAAATGTCTCTGTGCTCCTAACATCTCATTTTTGAAGGCTTCTCACTTCTCAACTAACCCCCCTTCTCTTCGGATATCTGTCACAATCGACTTTTGAAAATTCTTATTTAATATCATCAAAATTGGTTTTCAACAATTTAGAACTTTAAATTTTAGACCTGCTTCATCCCTTTCCATTTCTATTTTAAAACTGATAGAATGATGATGACTTTCCATAAAGTGCTCCCCCACTGATATTTCGACCACCCCCCACCCCCCGACACACACACATACACACACACACACCACTGCCTTATTTCCCAAGGATAAGGTGACGTTTAGCTCCTTCTCTGTGATGGAGTGCATTGGTCAAGCAGCTGCAGGGTTGTCACTGGGATTGTGGTCAGCAGAGTGTTCGACTCATTGGGTTGAACCAAACAATAATTTGTTTCAGTTGCATTTTCATTGAGTGTGACAGAGGCTGAGCTAGTTTTCTGTTGCTATCTTATTGGACTCACCTCATTAGCTACCCACCCCATCCCATGGTGTCCCTCTCCTTCAATACCAGCCCGATTCTCCCACCTACCAAGGTTGGAGATACTCACCATCACCCGCATGCCCTTTGGTATTTCGTCAGCTTTGGCACTGGTGCCATCTTTAAAAGTCCAATAGGCACATGGTTGAGCTTTCCCGGGTTCGAGCTGCCTTGCACAATTTACTCTGAGCATGGCAGATAAGGGGCAATTACACCACGGTTTGTCGACAGGGGCACGGAGGTCCTGGTGGATTGTCTAGTACAGAGGGGGACCATTCTCCTCCCGGAGGAGGCCCCACCGCCAGACCCAGCGATCATGGTCTGGCTCACCACATAGCATGCAGCACCTTCCCCTCTCTCTCTCTCTCACTCTCTTTCTACTCTACTATAACTCCTTCACTATTAGAACCGTATGGATACAACAGTGTTGACTGACACCCTCTGGACACGTCACCAACTCCCACCCCCCCCCCACCCCACCTACACCGTCTCCTATTCCAGGAGAAACAGCTCGGAATAGGATTGAAAGAGCAAAGAGGTGGAGTGCCCGAAATCCATCTCCGCAACCCCAACCCCACACCCCCCCCACGCCAATTTACCTGTGTATCTGCATTTGACTCTGTGAGTATCTATACATGAGTGCAGGTCTGACACTGTCTGCGGTGTTTAAAATGACACAACCTCTCCCTCAACAGGCCTCCACACCCTACTGCGCAGAGGGTGATAACCTTCGAAGATTCAGTCTGGGTGGGAGAGAGGGCAGCATCTCACATCATCCAAACTGACAGCAACATCAACACATACACCTCCCCCCAAAACCACCCCACCCCACCCCAACACACACACAAAATGCAGGTAGGTGGAGGGTTGCAAATATACTTGGGCCTGTCAGAATGGAAATGCTCACCCCTGAGTGAACCATTTTGTCAGGGGATGAGGTGAATTTATTTCTCATTCTGTGACTTTCACTGCTTAAAAATTACGTGAGAAAGTATTGACAAGTCCAGAAAAAGGCCCAGTGGTGTTGGTAATGACGCAGAAACAACATCACTTAGTATCAGACAAAGCTGTTCTGTGCTTCCAAAGATATTATTTGAAAAATCAAACGGCCATGCAATTTGAGAGATTCACAGCAAAGGATTTATTTTCTTCTCAGAATTAAAAACTGTGCCACTGACGTAGTGGGGCGGGGAGGCCAGCAGTGGGAGTTATTGTAAGAATGTAATCATAAAATTCAGTGGTTTGCACTGGTGCCTCATGTTGCCATGCACCCAGGCTCGATTCCACCCTCGGACGACAGTCTGTGTGGAGTTTCACATTCTCACCATGTTTGCCTGGGTTTCCACCAGGTGCTCTGGTTTCCACCCACAGTCCAACGATGTGGATATTAGGTGAATTGGCCAAGATAAATTGTCCATAGTGCTCATGGATGTATCGGTTAGGGGCACTAATCAGGGATAAACACAGGATGGTTTGGAAATGGGTCTGGGTGTGTTACTCATTACTCATTTGATCTTGTGGTGCATGGGATTGTCTTTCCACGAGGCCAGTGGAGACTGAATTGGCTAAATTGGCAGATTTAGGAGAGTTAATGGGAATGTGGAAAGGTTTGAGGGGCTGGGCGGTTGATACCTGTTTCTGATTGTCGACTCCTTATATATCAAAATAGTGGTGATTGGTTTGAGGGGAACACATTTTTAGAATAAGGGCATTCCCATTTCTGACTGAGACAGGGATGTTTGTTTCTTTTTCGGGTTGTGTGATCTGTGGTGTTTTCGTTCCCAAGGAGCAGTGAAACTGGGTTACTGAAAACACTCAAGGTTGAGTTCCATAGATCTTTGATGAACAAGATAACCATGTTTATTAGGAACAGACAGGAAAGTGATGTTTAGTTACAATCACATCAACAATGCATATTCTGAATGGTGCAGCAGGTGCGAGGGGCTGAATGGCCAGCTGTTGGTCCTAACCCATATGTTGTTCTCTAAAGCACTCCATAATGTTACAGGGGTAAAGAAAGATCTCATTCAGCCAGTCAGCATCACGATAATGAGACAGGAGGAGACCATTCTGCCCTCGAAGGAGTTATGCAGGAATAGATTGAAGTCATGCAGCCCGCTAAGTATATTACACAATGTAAGATGAGGCCATCCAACCTCTCCAGCTTTCTGCCCAGCAAGACGGGAAACCTGGTTAACTATCTGGGAATAAACATTCGGGATAGATGCTTATTTTCAGGTTGCAAAGTTGTAACTTGGTGGAGTGTCTCAGGGATCAGAGTGAGATTATCAACTATTTACAGTCTATACCAATGTCTTGGATGAGAGGACTAATTGGCTTGGAGCTCAATTAGCTCATTCATCAAGATAGTCATTTAACTGGACATGGAGACGCTGCAATGGGATACAGAGAGAGGACGTTAGTGAGCAAATATTTGGCAGAAAACAGTATAATGTGGGTTAAGGGAAGTCAGTGTTGTGTTGAAAAGATAAAATAACAGTAACCTACTTAAATGGAGAAACATCGATGAGCTCATTGGTACAGAGGGATTTGGACGGCCTGGTACATGAGCCACATAAAGCTAGTCAGCAGATTCAGCAAGTGATTAGGAAAGTGCAGCGAATGATGCTGTTTCATGCAAAGGCTACCGGGTATAATCATCGGGATGTTTTACTGCAAGTGTACAAGACAATGCTGAGACTATATCGGATATATTGTGTGTAGTAATGAAACACTATACTGAAAGAAAAATATGCTATTCTTTTAGAAGCTTTTTACAGATGTTTCACTTTACTCTTTGCGAGAATGAAGGCCAGATGGAATCATAGTGTCATACAGCACGGAAACAGACCCTTCAGTCCAGCTCATCTGCACCGACTAGATATTCCAATCTGATGGAGTACCATTTGCCAACATTAGACCCATAGTGCTATAAACCCTTCTTATTCATACACCATTCATTGTCTCTTAAATGTTGTTATTGTACCAGCCTCCAGCACTTACGCTGCCAGCTCATTCCATACACACATTACCCACTGCATAAAAATGTTACCCTTCAGGTATCTTTATAATCTTGCTTTTCCCTCCTTAAATCTGTACCCTCTGGTTTGGACTCCTCCGGCCTTGGGAAATAACATTGGCTGTTCCCCGCCTCCATGCCCCTCATAGCCTCTACAAGGTCAGAGCACTTCACGCCTGAGAATGAGACATGTTCATATTGAACCATATAACCCGTGAGGAGAGTTTATTGGGGCGTAGCTAATGGATGAGAGAATAAAACTAAGGATTCAGTTTTAGAAAACAACATACTCATTTTAATACAGGTACTATGAAGACATAAATTTATTGTACAAAAATTATGCACACACATATAAACATGCCTTCAAATTATAAACTACAAATGATTTCAAAATGGAACAGATAACAGGGATGGAATCATGCAATCAGGGGAATGCTTAACCAGACCTGATATAAACCAGGTTGGTGTTCGGGTCACATTAATGCATGTTTCCAATCAGAGAGGGAGAAAATATAACCTGTCGGAGAAGCAAACAGCCATAGTTCCATCTCTACGTGGACTTCTCTACAGCGACATATGAGAGCTGAAAACCAATCAGCCATCTTTAGCACTCTTTGAGGGTTCCTGTTGAGGCTTCATTGGGATCTCTCCACTGACTGTAGCAAAGGGATTTCAGCCAAATCAAATTGTTCCAGGAGAAATTCCAGCGCTAGCAACTTCTGTGAGATAGAATAACTTCAGGGGCAGATTAACAATTGAAACATTTTCAGTTTTGCTTTTCTCATGAAATTAACTGTTATTTGGACAAAGCTCTTCGGAACGTTTTGCTCCTACGACCTGGTGCACAGAAACCGAGGTGACCATTCAGCCCCTGAATGCAGTCAGACATGATTTGGTGTGTATTGGAAAACGTTCTGTTGAGTTTCAGTATTTTCCTGTTCTGCCTTCAGACGTGAGTGTGTGTGTGTGTGTGTGTGTGTGTGTGTGTGTTTCTATGTCTCAGATTTATAGAAAATACATGTTGATTAACATACTGTCGATGTCCAAATTGTATCTCATTTCTGTATCCATTTATGTAATTCGAGAAAAGATGCTTTGGCTTTAGATTAGATTTTTTTTAAAAAAATTGAGGAAACTTACCTGACTTGTTCCTAACGCTCATCATGACCCAGTCTGAGACACATATCTTTTGCAATATCACACACTTCATTACATGGATAATTTGTCGTGACATCTGGAGGAATGGGTCGAGAAACAGAAACAATGACTCTCTAACCTTGGTAGGAACAGGGATAAGGAGGAATTCTCAAAAGGCTATTTGAGTGGGAATTCTCTGCCCCACAGGTTTGTGGTACCATTTTTGCATTTACTCAAAGATGTTTTAGTTAAATATTTCACGGGAAAGTAACTCAAAGATAATGATCTGCAGTTGGGAACGTGGCACTGGGACCGCAATCTGATCAGTCACAATCTTAATTCCTGGTGGGGCAGGGACCCACACCTGTTTCTCAGATCTATTTTGCCCCATTCCATTCAGCCCTTCAATCTGCTACTCAAGAGCAGTTGGAGACCACTTGCTCCTACTACCTGGTGCACAGAAACCGAGGTGACCATTCAGCCCCTGAATACAGTCAGAATGATTTGGTGTTGATTGGAAAACGTTCTTCAGAAAAGAGTGGGTGTTACTGTAAAACAGTCCCTTCCTCCATCTTTACAGAAGTTTCTTGGTTCCATTTATTGGTCATGGTGTAGACCTAGATATAAAGTGAATAATTCCCCCATACTGGACCCAGATAGTGATCACAAAATCCTCTCGTGCCGACGGTCACTCCCCTCTGTGAGAAGGAAACGCACCACACACATTCAGCGCGACCTTTTGACATCAACGAAATATATGAACACCAGGAAAGAATGACTGGCCTTGATAACAAGGCAGTATTTGACAGATGATGGTATCAGGGTACCTGAAGAAAATAGAACTTTGACCTCCCTCATATAATTAAGGAAAAGGCAGGAAAAAGGGATGCAATTGATCCATCGTGCCTGCACCAGCTCCGAAAAGAGTTATCCAGCAGGCTCAATTCTACAACCCTATCTCTATATCCCTCTAAATTCATCACTCATCTGGTCCAGCAGCTTACCAACATTCAACTCAATAAGTTTTTTCCAGTACTTCAATTTTACTAATTTTACATTTTCTGAAGTTCCCCACTTTTTCAGTCACCCTGTTCTCTAATATATCCAAAAGATTTTCTTTTGCTTCTTTTGTTTGACAGAATCAATGTGTTCATCTGACTGGACAGATATGACCTTTGTCACCTCGTAAATGCGTGAGAGGATGGAACTCTGGCATAATGGATAAGGCTCCCATTCCTGCCTGGCAAGTTCCTGAATCAAAATTGTTGATGAGAATTTTGAGTGCAGTCCTCTCCCTGGTGTGAGACTGCACAGCTCTGTGACCTCCTCATTGTTGAAATGAACTGGCTTCACTCTTTGAACCTGGGAAAGGTATTCCATTGGGAAATATTTGTGCAAATCTCAGAAAGGATAGTGCAGTGCCCTGCTCCACCCTACGCAGTCTCCGAAGACCCAGAAACACTGTAAGATCTATCCCCGTACCTTGCACAGAATAGGAAAACCTGGTTCTCTGGTCTCCCTGAATGAATGCAGCAGCTGACAACACAAATCCAAGAAAACCATCCAGAGAACCTATACTGACTTTCTAATGTCAGGTGCAAGTCAATACTAACATATATGACACACCCATTCAATGCATAAAATGCCTCCATCTCCTCTGTTTCTATTCCTGGCTGATAAACTGTTACATTTCTGTGCCGTCCCTGAAATATGAACAGTTCTGGTCTCCATGGAAATAGTTGACACTGTAACTGCACAATTTTCTTTACCTCAGTCACGATAACAGCAACACCGCCACTGATGGTGGAGATGCTGGGGAGGTGATGGTCTAGCGGTATTTTCTCCACACTATAAATTCTGAGATTTCCACAAATATTCCCCAATGGTAATGACACAAATCCGGACTTCAATCCCGCCACAGCAGATGGTGGGAGTTCAATTCAATAAAATATTTGGAATTAACATTCTAATGAAATATTGATGCTTGTAAAAACTAAGAACATCTGGCTCAATAGTGTCCTTCAGGGAAGGAAATTTGCCATCTTCACTGGTCTGGTCTACATGTGATTCCAGACATTCAGTAGTGGTAGACTCTCCAATGCCCTTTGAACTGGCCAAGTCAGCCAGTCAGTTATAACTCTACAAGGTCTCAAAGAAGTGTAACCAGATCGACTGAAGCACTGCCAGTCTACAGCACGTCGAAGTGCAGTGGTTCAGAAAGGCAGTTCCCCAGCACCTTGTCAAAGGCAACTCGGGGAAAGAGTAATAAGTGCTGGCCCAGTCACCAACACCCATGTCCCATTAATGAAGAAAAGAAAATGACCACACTGAGGATGGTGAGATAGATGGGACAGAACTCACTTGAAACAATGGCTTGGATATATACCAACATGGGCATGATACTCAGAAATATAGGAAAAGGTGAACAATAAATGAAAATGTTCTCACAATTTATTTCCATACAAGCTGATTATCCACAGTCCCGTTGTTTATTTTTTTTCTACGTCCCTATTTCTGCACATATTCAACGCAATCCTCCAACACACATTACAGTATTTCCCAGCTGCTTCCACATCTGATGCATGGTGAGTGGACTCAAAATGATAACTATGATTTTCTCTCGACCAAGGCTACCAAACTTGCTTCGTTTCCCCAGCACTCTGTTTTTTTTTATTGTTGTTTCAGCATCTCAGTATTTTACTTTGTTTGATTTAATCTTTATTTTTTGTTATTTTATGGGACATTGGCCCATCGAGTCCACACTGACCCTCTGCAGAGCATAGCACCCAGAACCACCTCATACACCATTCCTGCATTTCCCATGGCTAACCCGCACCCTACCCTGTCCCTGCGTCTCCAATTCCTATCACATCCAGCAGCACATGGCGGATAATTTAGCATGGTCCATCTACTGAACCTGTGTGCATTGTGGGAGGCCACTGAACCTGTTAGAGGTGTACTAGAGCATGAGAGGAACGAGCAGAGTGAATAGTCAGCAGCTGGACCCCTTCGCCAAAGGGTTAAAAATAAAGGAGAACACGTTTAAATTGAAAGGCAAGACACTAACAAAGGATTTGTTGAATCTGTTTTGAATCTGGACGATGGTTTATGTCTAGAATGCATTGCCTGAGAGGGTGGATAAGGAAGGAAAGCTCACAAACTTTATAAAGCACTTGTATCAGCATTGGATGGTGCAGACTCGATGGGCCTTGTCTTTATTACATGATTTCTTGTGGTGGCAGCCATGAAAGCTCTGATGTATTCTGAAGCAGCAACCAAAGAGACTTGTTGGTTTGTTCCATCGAACTGTGCTCAGTAAGCGACGAGAATACAAACCAGCAACATCCCATGTGGTATCAGTGCTTACTCCAACTAGGACAGTCCAGACGTCTCTGAAAACATCCATGTTAATTCACATGCTCAGTGCAAGAATTGTCCAATGATGGTATCAGCATTATTTCAGCTATTTGACCCCATTATTTTAAGGACACCCATAACATAGAAACAGGCTTCGCTTCATTATGATATAGACTTCTCGTGTAAGATTGCTATTTCTCTGAAGAATACTAAATTTCTTATGACATATTGACAAAGAGTTCGTTTTCCAGCGAGCTTCTCATCACAGTATGGCGGCTTGTGTAACACTCCATCCACCAGCAGTAATATTTACTCACTGTTAAACCAACACATGAGATGCGCACCTGGCACTCCCTCTCAATAGCCACGTGGATGGACTAACCCCAACTGGACTGGAACGTCTCAAGGGCAATTAATTCTGGTCTAGCTCCATTAAAAACCCAAAATGAACTAAAAAGACAATTCGATTTTACAACAATTATTAAACAATGAGGACATCTTATTGATCCGATGAGTTCATCGCTGTCGTTGAAGTTATGTGATCTATTTCTATGAAACCATATCGTGCTTGTACTGAAAGAACAAAAACTCAGGTCACAGACAATGACCCGAAACTATAAATACTTTAGTTTGGTGTTTTCTGGCTGTCATAGATGTATTGGGCTGATAGGCCTGTTTCTATGCTATATGGGTGTATTACTTTAATTGTTGGAAACAGAGAATGAAGTCTCACTATTTCCATAGGTTGTGGGCATCAAATAGTGAGGAATACAATCTCCAAGGGCACACAGGATTTGAAGCTATATCGTTCTCCCTTCACTATCAAATTGTTAAGATCCCCGTTTCTTTCTTTGTAACATTCCTGTTAGTGTTCCTGCATCACAAGAACCCCTGGGGTTTATCACCATGTTCTGAATAGAAATTAAACACAGGCAACAGAATGCTGGCCTTGGTAATGAAACACACCTCACAAGAACAACTGAACGGAATCTGCTGTATTAAAGTCATTCATTCGACATAATCTGATTCTAAAGCAGTTTCAAGCGTGGCTTTCCCTTTGTACTATGCTCTTGACCTCTTGACAACATTATGATTCTTTCCTGAGTGCTTTTGAGTTCAGTTTAAAAGTCACATATGGAAAGCTGTGCCCAATAATCTGAAAGGAAAAGTTTTCATGTTCATGACAATCGTGTCATAATTTTTTTCAGTATCTAAAGACAACAGAAATGTAGAAACTAGCATCGAGTTAGGAATAAAAACAGCTCCGACATGCGATAAGGTTGTGGATGATTTGATTATGAACTCAATCACACATTCCTTCTTTGCCCTTACAATGTTAGTGCGTCATTCTTAGTCAAGAATCTGCCTGCCTCTGCTTAGGAATATTCAATAACTTATTCTCCATTGCTATCTGGGAAGAGAATTCCACAAAGACACAACACAATGAGATGATTACACCAAATCATCATCTTCTTAACAGAGATATTCTTCCGTTTTATAATCCATCCACTCATAGTAATCTCTCACACAAGCTGAAATATTGTTTCGAATTCATCTTTAAAGACAACTTGGAATATTCTGGGGTCAAACAAGGTCACATGTTGTTCGCCTAAAGCACAGAAGATCCAGGTCCAGTCAATTCAAGATTTCCTCCATAAATAATCCCAGGAGTCAGCTGAGTGAATCTTCTATGGATTGCATTTCATATCATTGTGGTTAAAATCTGATTGAAGATTTGTAGCTCGGGTATCCGTTGTTGTGGTTCTGCTCGCCGAGCTGGAAGTTTTTGCTGCAAACGTTTCGTTCCCTGGCTAGGGAACATCATCAGTGCTGTTGGAGCCTCATGTGAAGCGCTGCTTTGATGTTTCTTCCGGTATTTATATTGGTTTGTTCTTGCCGCTTCCGGGTGTCAGTTTCAGCTGCAGTGATTTGTATGTGGGGTCCAGGTCGATGTGTCTGATGATGGATGTTCTTGCCGCTTCCGGGTGTCAGTTTCAGCTGTAGTGGTTTGTATATTGGGTCCAGGTCAATGTGTCTGTTGATGGAGTTTGTGGATGAATGCCATGCTTCTAGGAATTCTCTGGCTGTTCTCTGTCTGGCTTGTCCTATGATAGTGGTGTTTTCCCAGTCAAATTCATGTTGCTGGTTGTCTGAGTGTATGGCTACGAGAGATAGCTGGTCGTGTCGTTTTGTGGCTAGCTGATGTTCATGGATGCGGATTGTTAGCTGTCTTCCTGTTTGTCCTGTATAGCGTTTTGTGCAGTCCTTGCATGGTATTTTGTAAACTACGTTAGTTTGGCTCATGCTGGGTATTGGGTCCTTTGTTCTAGTGAGTTGTTGTCTGAGCGTGGATGTTGGCTTGTGTGCTGTTATGAGTCCTAAGGGTCGCAGTAGTCTGGCTGTCAGTTCTGAGACGCTCCTGACGTATGGTAGAGTGGCTAGTCCTTTTGGTTGTGGCATGTCCTCGTTCCTCGGTCTATCTCTTAGGCATCTGGTGATAAAGTTGCGTGGGTATCCGTTTTTGGCGAATACCTTGTATAGATGTTCCTCTTCCTCTTTTCGCAGTTCTGGTGTACTGCAGTGTGCTGTGGCCCTTTTGAATAGTGTCCTGATGCAGCTTCGTTTGTGTGTGTTGGGGTGGTTACTTTCATAGTTTAAGACTTGGTCTGTGTGTGTTGGTTTCCTGTGTACCCTTGTGGTGAATTCTCCGTTGGGTGTTCTCTCTACTAACACGTCTAGGAATGGGAGTTGGCTATCCTTTTCCTCTTCTCGTGTGAATCGAATTCCTGTGGGTGTGGCGTTGATGATTTGGTGTGTTTTTTCTATATCTGTGTTTTTGATGATTACAAAGGTGTCATCAACATATCTGATCCAGAGTTTGGGTTGGATTTGTGGTATGGCTGTATGTTCTAACCTTTGCATAACTGCCTCTGCTATGAGTCCCGAGATTGGTGATCGCAGGGGTGTTCCGTTGATTTGTTCGTATATCTGATTGTTGAATGTAAAGTGTGTGGTGAGGCACAGGTCCAGTAGTTTAAGTATGCCGTCCTTGTTGATAGGTTCGGCCTCCTGTGTTCTGTTATGTATGTCCAGTAGGTTGGCTATTGTTTCTCTGGCTAGGGTTTTGTCAATTGAAGTGAACAGTGCCGTCACGTCGAATGAGATCATGGTTTCTTCTTTGTCTATGTGTGTATTCCTGATGACGTCCAATAATTCCTGTGTTGATTGTATGGAGTGTTTGGATCCGCTGACCAGGTGTTTCAGTTTTTGTTGTAGTTCTTTGGCCAGTTTGTATGCTTGTGTCCCTGGTAGAGATACTATGGGTCTGAGTGGGATTTCTGGTTTGTGTACTTTGGGGAGTCCATAGAATCTGGGGGTGTTGTTGCTATCAGGTTTCATTCTTTGCTGGTCCGCTTTGGTTATCTGTCCGTTTTTTTTTAGATTCCTTAGTGTGTTGTTTATTCTATTGGTGAGTTTTGGTGTGGGGTCGGAATCCTTCATATGGTAGGTGTTGGTGTCTGCGAGTAGTTGTTGTGCTTTACTGATGATAAGAAAACGACAAACACATAACCTCAACACCAAGGAGAGGGAAACACTGAAAGCACTGAAAAATGACAAAAATATAATCATACTACCGGCAGATAAAGGCAGAATGACGGTCATCCTACATAAATCAGACTACATCAGTAAAGCACAACAACTACTCGCAGACACCAACACCTTCCATATGAAGGATTCCGACCCCACACCACAACTCACCAATAGAATAAACAACACACTAAGGAATCTACAAAAAAACGGACAGATAACCAAAGCGGACCAGCAAAGAATGAAACCTGAAAGCAGCAACACCCCCAGATTCTATGGACTACCCAAAGTACACAAACCAGACATCCCACTCAGACCCATAGTATCACTACCAGGGACACAAGCATACAAACTGGCCAAAGAACTACAACAAAAACTGAAACACCTAGTCAGCGGATCCAAACACTCCATACAATCAAAACAGGAATTCTTGGACGTCATCAGGAATACACACATAGACAAAGAAGAAACCAAGATATCATTCGACGTGACGGCACTGTTCACTTCAATTGACAAAACCCTAGCCAGAGAAACAATAGCCAACCTACTGGACATACATAACAGAACACAGGAGGCCGAACCTATCAACAAGAACGTCATACTTAAACTACTGGACCTGTGCCTCACCACACACTTTACATTCAACAATCAGATATACGAACAAATCAACGGAACACCCCTGCGATCACCAATCTCGGGACTCATAGCAGAGGCAGTTATGCAAAGGTTAGAACATACAGCCATACCACAAATCCAACCCAAACTCTGGATCAGATATGTTGATGACACCTTTGTAATCATCAAAAACACAGATATAGAAAAAACACACCAAATCATCAACGCCACACCCACAGGAATTCGATTCACACGAGAAGAGGAAAAGGATAGCCAACTCCCATTCCTAGACGTGTTAGTAGAGCGAACACCCAACGGAGAATTCACCACAAGGGTACACAGGAAACCAACACACACAGACCAAGTCTTAAACTATGAAAGTAACCACCCCAACACACACAAACGAAGCTGCATCAGGACACTATTCAAAAGGGCCACAACACACTGCAGTACACCAGAACTGCGAAAAGAGGAAGAGGAACATCTATACAAGGTATTCGCCAAAAACGGATACCCACGCAACTTTATCACCAGATGCCTAAGAGATAGACCGAGGAACGAGGACATGCCACAACCAAAAGGACTAGCCACTCTACCATACGTCAGGAGCGTCTCAGAACTGACAGCCAGACTACTGCGACCCTTAGGACTCATAACAGCACACAAGCCAACATCCACGCTCAGACAACAACTCACTAGAACAAAGGACCCAATACCCAGCATGA
Source organism: Hemiscyllium ocellatum (assembly GCF_020745735.1). Lineage (NCBI taxonomy): Eukaryota > Metazoa > Chordata > Chondrichthyes > Orectolobiformes > Hemiscylliidae > Hemiscyllium > Hemiscyllium ocellatum. The sequence goes on along the minus strand of NW_026869127.1, from coordinate 191,649 downwards.
GCAAAACTAACGTAGTTTACAAAATACCATGCAAGGACTGCACAAAACACTATATAGGACAAACAGGAAGACAGCTAACAATCCGCATCCATGAACATCAGCTAGCCACAAAACGACACGACCAGCTATCTCTAGTAGCCATACACTCAGACAACCAGCAACATGAATTTGACTGGGAAAACACCACTATCATAGGACAAGCCAGACAGAGAACAGCCAGAGAATTCCTAGAAGCATGGCATTCATCCACAAACTCCATCAACAGACACATTGACCTGGACCCAATATACAAACCACTACAGCTGAAACTGACACCCGGAAGTGGCAAGAACATCCATCAACAGAAACATCGACCTGGACCCCACATACAAATCACTGCATCTGAAACTGACACCCGGAAGCGGCAAGAACAAACCAATATAAATACCGGAAGAAACATCAAAGCAGCGCTTCACACGAGGCTCCAACAGCACTGATGATGTTCCCTAGCCAGGGAACGAAACGTTTGCAGCAAAAACTTCCAGCTCGGCGAGCAGAACCACAACATATCATTGTGGCCATCGCTCCCTAGATGTGGTTACACCACTACCTTGTAGATATGTAGAAAATCGCCCGTAGTTTTAAATGCATCCTGTTTCAGAAAGTTTCAACATTTATCTTACCTCCCTAAAAATTTGATGAACCCGTAAAGTTTTTATTTTGTAACCCAGGTGCCCGGTTCTTCAGTGCCTAAAGCCAATTTCTCCACTGAAATAATACATTACGTTTCTGTTCAACCCACCAATATCTTTCAGCACAGACACATTTTTCCTATTATGTTCCATACACCATTACTTGCCTGTTCACTTGTTCCAACGTATATCTCTTTATCTAGTCGTGTCCTCTTCCTATCTTCCTTCTCTAACAGTTAAAACAGTTTGTATTCTTCCCTAATACAGACAGACTATTTGGTCAAAGAAACGTACTGTGGCGACATTTCAAAGTAATTTAAAATGAAATATTTTTATTCCATGTCTAAACTATAAATTTGAGACAAAGCTAAAGTGTTTTTCAGTCACATCACTCAGTTCCCATTACTCAAAGTAGTGTCAGATGGCGTGGAATGTGTGTGGGTAGAACTGAGGAACGACAAAGGTGTAAAACCATAGTTGGAGTAATGTACTGGCCTTTGAATCATAGTCAGGGGATGGGGCACATGATAGACCAGGAGATAGAAAATATATATAGGAAAGGCAAAGTTAGAGTGATTGGGAGGGTTTCAATATGCTGGTGGATTTGGAAAATCAGACTGGTGGTGGTTTGCAAAGAAAGGAATTTGTGAAATGTCTTCGATATGGCTTTTTGGAGCAGCTTATGGTGAAGGCAACAAGGGAATGGGCAATACCAGATTTAGAGTTTAGCAATGAGGCAGAATTGAGAAGGAAGCTGAAGGTGAAGGAACCTTTTGGAGGCAGTGATCCTAATATCATTGAACCTAAACTTCAATTTGAGAGGTAGAAAGTAGAATCGGAGTTAACATTACAGCTGTACAAAGGCACCGACAAAGACATGGAAAGACAGTGGAACTGTAATGGCCGGAGTTTCTCGAAGCAATTTAGGAGTCACAGCAGAGATTCGTCCCGAGGTAGTAGATGCATTGTACAGGGAGGATGAGGCATCCACAGATAACTGGGGAATGCATGGCTAGGGTAAAAGAAAAAGAGAAAGCAGATATCATAGCAAATGGCAGTGGAAAACCAAAGGATTGGGAAGCTTACAAAGAGGAACAGAGGGCAACAAAATAAGAAATAAGGAGGGGATGATTAAATATGAAGTTAAGCCATCCAGTGATAGAAAGGATGACTGAAGGAGTCTCTTTAGATATATTAAGGGCAAAAACGGGAAGCAAAAGTGTATATTCGGGCACTGGAAAATGACGCTGGAATGATAGTAGTGTGGAACAAATAATAGATGAGAAACTGAATAATTATTTCACGTCAGATTTCACGGCAGAAGACATGAATGATATCTGAAAAATTCAAGACAGTGAGGAGGTAGACCTGATTAGGAGAAGTTTCTCTAAAAACTAAATTTGTAAATAAGCTGGATGGAGACATTAATGGTGATATTTCACAAATCATTGGAATCAGAGAGGGTATCAGAAGACGAGAAAATTGCGAACGTGACACCCTGTTTGTTTTTAATGAAAAGAAGATTTTTGAATTTTTTTTACAAAATTACAAAAATAGTACAAACTAGTGCATTCTGCTTTACAATATAATAACAACCCCAATATAGAATTTAAAAACAAACTACTAATCTATTCTCCAAATTAGCAAAAAAAAAGGATATCCTACATTACTAAAACTAAACAAAAGGAGAGAAGAAAATTAACAAGTAAATAACTAATTAGATACATATGTTTTGAAAATTATATTAAGTCATAACAGAACCCGTATTGATACAGGATTCCTCCACCCAGGAGCCCCCGATCCAGCCAGAACCATCCCAACGGCTAAGCAAAGGCCCTGAACAATATGGGTGATATATCTGTGTCAATGTAGTTCATAAAGGTGTGCAATGTTCTATAAAATAATTCCGTCTTTTGGTTCACCATATTTGAAGTCTTCACCATCAGGGTGAAGACACCCCCAAACATCTACTAGCCCTAACTCCCTACTCAGATCCGCCAATTGCCTAGATATCAAAGATACGCCCACAGAGATCTTAGGTATTCTGTCCACCCCTGGGTTGATGATACAATTACAATCTCCCCCTATAATTGTGTGGTGCACCCCGAGTGCCATCAACTTGGAGAACGTTTCCATCACAAATTTAAAAGGGTGCCCCGGGGGGCAATAGAGATTCAAAATCCATATTCTTCTCCATATATTAAGGTTTTAATCATTCTATAACATCCAGACTCATCTTTTATTGGCTTAGCATTTGGAAGGGAAAATTCGTCTGAATAAGAATGGCTACTCCCCTACTTTTTGAGGTTAAAGATGAAAAGAACACCTGACCAAATCCATCCTATTTCAGCCTCGAATGCTCCTTATCAAGTAAATGCGTCTCCTGTGGAAAGGCTGCATCCAACCTTTCTTTTTTAAGACTTGATAATATTTTTTTCTTTTGATTGGTGAGTAGCTCTCCTTGACATTTCCGGTGCATCACCTAAACGAATGGCTAGCCATGATCGTCCAAGCAAGCCCGAGACCCCGCAGGAAGAATAACCCCACCCAAAAGACATTGACGAAAACCCAAAAACGCTTCACACGTGAAAACACTCTTTAAGCAGCGAAATTAAAACAACTGAGAACTACTCCTAAAAACAAATGGTATAAAACATATTTAAAAGGAGACTTTCCCATTTGTTCACAAAGGGCACGACTAGCTTCTAATAATCCCGCCATAACATTTCCCAGCCAGATCTATGCCCTCGTCCCAGGCATGACAAAGTAGAGTAAATAAATTCCAATACCTCATAAGACAGAGGTTAAAAGGGTGGGAGCTAACCAACCTCCCCCCTCGAGCAGCATCTGTTTTGCTCTCTAATGTTGAAGTTGAACTAGGACTGGCCGGGCTGCGCTGGTCCGACCCGGGCCGGCGCACAGCAGGCCGGTGGTCCCGTTCAACCCGCACCTGGCCCAGCTCCGACCCCAGTTTCAGCAGCTGTGGGAGCCATTGCTTCAGGAAAGCAAAACGCTGGGCTTCCTCCTCCCATTCGGGAAGGCCCAGCAACCGAATATTTTCCGATGACCTCGAATTTCGAGGTTGTCAATATGTTCCTCTAAGGTCGGCACTCAATGTTCCAGAGCCCAGAGCTGACCCATGGATAACTCAGCACTGTTCTCGGAGGCCGTGGTCCATTGCTCTGCATCTTAGACACGCTGCCTGAGTTTCTCTAACTCTCCGTCATGTTTCTGCAGCATGACCGAGATTGACTCCCACCTGGACTGAGTCTCTTCAATGGACTCATCAATCTTTTCTCTGAGTGTAACAAGCTCCGAGATCAGGCTCGCCTCTGCAGGTGATTCCTCCGCGGCGGCCGCAGACGTCTACCTTGCTGCGAGGTGGGGGGAGGTGGGGTGGGCAGGGATCCTTGCCTGTTGTAAACAATGAGAACTTTTACCTTTGGTCATTCTAAAAAGCGTCAAATTATAAAGTTTGATGTAGAATGGCCAAGGCTGCTGGGCAAAAACTATTTTAAACAATTTAACAGGTGAGGTGAGGGTGGGTATCCCACTTTGTCTGAATCTTGGGCAGAGCTCTGCAGACTCATACTTACTTGGTCGCCGCCATCTTGGATCTCGCTCACACCCTGTTTCAAAGGGGAATAAGGCCAAAGGCTGAAAATTATCAACTGATAAGCCTAACCCCAGTCGTGCATAAGTTCCTCGAATCCATTGTGAAGGATGAGATTTCTGAATAATTGCCGGTGCATGGTAAAGTAGGGCGAAGTCAGTCTGGTTTCGTCAAGGGGAGGTCATGCTCATGAATCTGTTAGAATTGTTTGAGGATGTAACAAGAAGGTTAGACCAAGGAGAGCTAATGGATGTTATCTATCTGCACTTCAAGAAGGACGTTGACAAGGTGCTTCACAGGAGGATGCTGAGTAAGATAAGGCCCCATGGTGTCAGAGAAAAGGTACTAGTGTGTACAGAAGCTGGACTGTCTGGCAGAAGGTAGAGAGTGGGAATAAAAGGGTCCTTCTCTGGATAGCAGCCGATGACAACTGGTGTTCTGCAAGGGAACCAAAACTTTTTACTTTGTACATGAACAATCTAGATGAAGGAACTGAGGGCACTCCGGCGAGACTTTTAGATGATGCAAAGGTAGGTAGTGGGACAGGTATCATTGAGGAGGCAGGGAGGCTGCAGAAAGATTTAAAGAGGGTAGGAGAGTGGCCAAACAAGTGGCAGATGGAATACAACCTGAGAAAGTGCGCGGTGATGCACTTTAGTAGGAAGAAGAGAGGCATGGACTATTTTATATTTGGGGAGAAAATTCAGAAGTCTGAAGTACAAAGAGTGTTGCGAGTTCCAGTCCAGGATTGTCTTAAGGTAATCGTGCAAGTTGAGTCAGTAGTTAGGACGGTGGTGTGTCTGCCGCACAATGTGTTTGAAATCTTACATTCATCAAAAGAATTGAGTCAACTGTTATAAACAATAATATTTGTTTATTGAACACAATTAATATTAGAACAATAAAACGCACTATAACGTAATGCAAAACACTACAAATTATCTTATGGTTTAACTTAACTTTGGATGATCACATACCACCCCACTAGACGTTGACCGGATTCCACGTGGTGAAGTCGTCTTGTTCTTCTGATGGTCTTGGAGGCGTCTTCTCTTTCAGTGGTTATTCTCGAGTTACCACTCTATGAGGGGCTTTACGGTGATTCTTATCCTTCCGAGTCTTCACACCTTTTGGGAGGGTGTGGAGGATCTGCCAATGAAATGATCAGGTTCAATTACTCTGATCAATCAGACTCAACCAGGTGTTGTCACATTTTTGGCCCAAGTGCGACATTCCATCATCCCATTCAGGTCCAACTTCTGTTGCTGCAGGTTTCTTTGCAACTATTTGTGGGGAGCTGCAGCCTGTCTGGATTCTGCAGCATGTGCATGAGCACAGAGACTTTGGTCAAGGTGGGGTTCTACTTCCCAGCATGATTTAATCATTGTTCATTTTTATAACTCCATGGTAAATTTATTATTGTCCATCGTAAGATTATTATTTCAGGTGGTTAATCTGGTCAGAAAGGCAAATACAGTGATGGCATTTATTTTGAGAAGACTTGAATATTACACCAGCGATGGATTTCTGAGGGTCTATCAGACTCTGGGCAGACCACATTTGGTGTATTGTGTACCGTATTCGGCCCCATAACTCAGGAAGGATGTACCGCCCCGGAGTATGTTCAGAGGGGCTTCGTACGAATTGTCCTCCGAATTAAAAGCTTAACATATGAGGTCTCTGGGTCTATACTCGCTGGAGTTTATAAGGATGAAGGTGGATCTAATTGAAGCTATGGTAGAATGGCAGTTTCATTCCCTAAAGGACATGAGGAACCAGGTGAGTTTTGCTTGGCAATCGATTCATAACCACCATCAGTCTCTTAATTTCAGATTTGAATTTAAGCTCCGCCACTTGCTGTGGCAGGACTTGAACCCAGGTCACTCGAACATTATCTGGGTTTAACACGTAAGAATTTAGTGATAACACCACCAGGCCACTGACTTTCCCAATCCTCCACACTGTGACTAACGTGTGCAGTATGATGTACACTGGGATTTTCCTTCATATTATCTTTTATTTTCTTATCGAGATATGGATGATTTTTGTTCGTAATGAATTCCTCTGCGGTCTTTAGCATATCCCCAATTGTTTGCCAAATTTCTTCAGTTGTCCTGCCTTTGATTGTTTTTTCCTCTCTTCACCCTCGCCCCCCCCCCGCCCCCGCCCCCCCACCCCACACCCCCAAGATCACCACAAGCAATTCCTTCCTTAGGCCAGTACAATTATCATTGACTAACACTGAATCTCTCATGTACGACTCTGTCATTACTCTTTCAATCTGAATGTGAAACTCCAGCATGTTGTGGTCACTCTTTCCAAGGCAAAGCTCATCCACAAATCCTTCCTTGTTACATAATATCAAATCAAAATTAGATTAGATGCTCTACAGTATGGAAACAGGCCCACACCGACTCTCTGAAGAGTAGAGCACCCAGACCCATTTCCCTCTGAGTAATGTATCTAACACTATGAGCAATTTAGCATGGCCACTTCAACTGACCTGCACGTCTTTGGACTGTTGGGGGGTGGGGGGAGAAACCCACGCAGACAGGGAGGGGAATATGCAATCTACACGCAGACAGTCCCCCGAGGCTGGAATCGAACCTGGGACCCTGGTGTTGTGCTAACCACTGAGCCACCGTGCCGCCCCATTGTCTGGTTGTTTCCATGACGTCCTACTCTCAGAAATAATCTCTCATACACTCTATAAATCTTTATTCAAGAATATCACTGTCCAGTTGATTAATTGAGACTATTTGCATGTTCAGACCACCCATAGTTACTGTTGTGCCCTTGTTAAAAACCCTCACTCTTTTCTACCTCAGAAATACTTTGGTGGGACAGTGGCTGAAAATTACTCTTCCCAAGAGGTTTCTTCTCTTGCATTTCATTTGCACTGAGACGGCTTTCAAATTTTTTTTGGCACAAAATACTTTGAAAAGGTCTGAGTTCCCACTCGCACAAACAAATGTTTATTTTCTTTTCACTAGCTACATTTTACAGTAAATATCGAGGATTTAAGAACGCTAAAAGTGGTCATGAGATATCGTTAGCAAACAGACTTGAGGAAAATCCCAAAGACTTCTTTTCATTTATAAGTATCAAGAGGGAACCTAGAGAAATGATTGGCCCACACAAGGACAAAGGAAGAAAGTTAAGCATGAAGTCAGAGAAAATGGGTAAGATTCTTAGCGAGTACTTTGCATCTGTATTCACCAAGGAGAGGGATGTGACGGATGTTGAGGTTAGGGATAGATCTCTGAGTACTCTGGGTCAAGTAGACATAAAGAGGGAGGAAGTTTTGAATACTCTGAAAGGTATTAAGGTACTCAAGTTCCCAAGTCCGGATGAGATCAACCACAGGTTATTGAGGGATATGAGTGTGGAAATAACTGGAGCTTTAACATATGTCTTTGCAGGATAACTGAACATGGGTGAGATCCCAGAGGAATGGACAATTGCTAATATTGTCCCCTTGTTTAAGAAGGATAGCGGAGGTAATCCAGGTAATTGTAGACTGGTGAGCCTGATAGGGAAGCTGCTGGAGAAGATACTGAGGGACTTGAGTAAGGCGTTTTATTAGGTTCCCCATGGTGAGCAGACAGAGATGTTGAAGTCGCATGGGGTCCAGAGTGTTCTATCGAGATGGATAGAGAACTGGCTGAGCAACAGAAGCCTGTGAGTAATAGTGGAAGGGGATTTCTCAAAATGGAGACCTATGACCAGTGGTGTGCAACAGTGATCTGTGCTGGGACCACTGTTGTTTGTGATATATATCAATGATTTGGAAGAAGGTATCTTTTGCCTGATTAGCAAGTTTGCCAAGATTGTTGGAGTAGCAGATTGTGAAGGGGACTATCAGAGAATACAGCAGAATATAGATGGATTGGAGAGATGGGCACAGAAATGGCAGGTGGAGTTCAATCTCTGCAAATGCGAGGTGATTCATTTTGGAAGATCCAGTTCACGAGTGAACTTTACAATAAACGGAAATTTCCTGGGGAAAATTGACATGCAGCGAGATCTGGGTGTTCGGGTCCATTGTTTTGTGAAGATGCCAACACAGGTCAGTAAAGTGGACAAGGTGGCAAATGGCATGCTTTCCTTCATTGGTTCAGGCGTTGAGTATAGTTGCATAGGACTTTGGTTAGGCCGTATTTGGAATACTGCATATAGTTCTGGTCACCGCATTAACAAAAGGATGTGGATGCTTTGAGTAGGGTACAGAGTAGGCTCACCAGGATGTTGCCTTGGATGGACAGTGCATGTTATGAAGAAGTATTGAGTTAATTATGACTATTTTCATTACCAAGACAAAGGTTGAGGTCGACAAAATCAAGACAGATATACACAGGGTGGATAGCAAGAAGCTTTTTCCCCAGATTGTGGAACTCAATTACTCGGGGTCATGAGTTTAAAGTGAGAGGGGAAAGGTTTAGGGCAGATGTATGTTGGAAGTTCTTTACACATAGGGCGGTAGCAGCCTGGAACATGTGGCCAGGGAAGTTGGTAGGGGCAGGAACGATAGCGTTATCTAAGATGTATTTCGACAGAAACATGAATAGGCAGGGAGCAGAGGGATACAGACCCTTAGAAAATAGGTGGCAGGTTTAGATAATAGGAGGATCTGGATCAGCACAGGCTAGGAGGGCCGAAGGGTCTGTCCCTGTGTTGGAGTATTCTTTATCATTCATTCTAAAAATAGCAAGTTTTCAACTTATTGTCTGCTACACTTTGATAATATAAATGGTGTAGTTATTTGATAGTGCATGTCAAATTACAGTCACAGGTTCAAAGAGATGTACAGCATGGGGAAAAAAAACCTTCGGTCCAACTTGTCCATGCCGACCAGATATCACAACCCAATCTATTCCTACCTGCCAGCACTCAGCTCATACCCCTCTAAACACTTTCTATTCATATATCCATCCAGACGCCACCTAAATGTTGCAATTGTACTAACCGCCACCACTTCCTCTGGCAGTTCATTCCACGCACGTACAAACCTTTGAGTGAAAAAAATGCCCCTTACATATCTTTTATATTTTTCCCTTCCCAACTGAAAGCTATGCCCTCTAGTTCAGGACTTCACCACGCCAGAGAAAAGACCTTGTTTATTTACCCTATCCATGCCCCTCATGATTTTATAAACCTCTATAAAGTCACCCCTCAGTCTCCAACGTTCTAGTGAAAACAGCCCTAGCTTGTTCAACCTCCAGCTATAGCTCAAACCCTCCAACCTTGGCAACATCCTTGCAAATCTTTTCTGAACCCTTTCAAGTTTCACCTGATCTATCAGGTCCTGTGGATTTTTTTCCACCTTTATGCATTTCAAGACATCCAGCACATCTTCCTCTGTTATATGGACATTTTCCAAGATGTCACCATCTATTTCTCCGGATATCTATATCTCCCATATCCTTTTCCTGAGTAAACAGTGGTACAAAATACTCGCTTAGTAACTCTCCCATCTCCCGTGGCTCCACACAAAGGGCTCTATTCTCTTCATGTTCACCCTTTTGTTCTCAATGTATTTGTAAAATCCTTTTGGATTCTCCTTAACTCTATTTTCCAAAGCTATCTCACGTTCCCGTTTTGCCTTCCTGATTTCCCTATTTAATATACTCCTTTTGCCTTTATACTCTTCTAAGGATTCACTCGATTTATCCTGCCTGTACCTGTCATAACCTTCCTTCTTATTCTTAACCAGACCCTCAATTTCTTTAGTCATTCTGCACTCTGTATACCTACCAGCCTTTCCTTTCACCCTAATAGGAATATATTGTTTCTGGACTCCGGCTATCTAATTTCTGAAGACTTCCCATTTTCTAGCCGTCTGCTTACCTGTGAACATTTGCCACCATCAGCTTTTGAAAGTTCTTACCTAATACCGTCAAAATTGTCCTTTCTCCAATTTAGAACTTCAACTTTTAGATCTAGTCTATCCTTTTCTATCATTATTTTAAAACTAATATAATATTTGGCAAATAACTGAAGCTCACACATTTCAGGCGAGAAATTAAATTGATTGATTAAATTTAAATGTGTAAGAGTAAGAATTCTATTTAATTGTTCAATCATTTGCTCACTCTGAATATTCAATCAGTCAGAGGTCACCCACTTTACAAATGATAGAGCGACAATGTATGCATTTGAAAACAGATTCAATGTGTAATTGTAATCACCAGCACAGTCAGATAACATGTTCTTTATTGATACAAAACAAAATGTGCATTCTTTACTTTTTTGTCATAAAAGGTCGTTCGATGTTTATATTTTAATTCAGTTAGTGTTCAGTTGAATAATTGTAGCTCATACCTTATTATTGCCCAATTCACAAGCATGGCAATCTCCTGACTATTGTCCAGGTCAGTAAACCAATCACTTTGCATCATGACCGATATTAAAAGTGGATTCCAAAAAGGTGAATTGAGGTACAGTGCTACTGGACCTCACAATTGCATGTAGCACTCAGAGAGCCATTGGCCTGGTCCTGAATCTGTGAAGAGAGTTTCCAACCTGTGTCAGGGCAGTCATATAAATATTCCCTCACAGAGAACCATTTGGAATCCACCTTGAGCAGGAGAAAACTAGCCAACAGGCTATCACTGCTCTCAGTGTAGGTACAAATTCTATCTAAATTAGATACCAATGACTGACCAGGAACCATGCCTTACAAATTCACCCTCAGTCACAGCCTGGCCCAGGGAGCAGATGTATGGACACGGAGTATCAGAATCACATCGCAAAAGTTACTTATGGTGATGACAACTGGCACGTTACCCAGACTCCGTACATCTGCACCCTGGACCAGACACTGGGTGGAAACGTTTACAATTGACAGTCTATTGCAACATTTTGTGTCTCACAGTAAACCCTCTGAAACTATATCCAACAAATGTACCTTCACGTTCAAAAGTTAAAAATAAAATTATACATGGCTGTGGATGGTCAGATACAAATTCATAGGTTACCCAGCAGAATGCATCTGAAGAAACCACGAGCAAACGGCAAGCAAAAAATCGTTTTAATAACTGAACTTGGTGGATTTTGTCTGGTCTTGATAACCACACATATTGTGCTGACACTCGGGTGAATGCAACACTTACATCAAAACTGAAAATCTTGGTCTAACGCCTTTAACCCTGTATTCTTTATGTAAATTCAATCTTCCAAAATAAATTGCTTCACACTTTATCACGTTGAACTCTACCTGCCACTTATCAGCCCAGCTCTGCATCCTGTCAATATCCTGATGCAACCTACAATAGGCCTCCATACTATCCACAACCCCACCAACCTCCGTGTCATCGGCAAACTTACTAACCTACTTGTCCACTTCCTCATCAAAGTCATTCATAACAATCACAAAGAGCACAGGTCCCAGAGCCGATCGCTGTGGAACACCACCACTGGTCACTGAGATCCAGGCTGAATACTTTCTATCAACTACCATCTTCGGTCTTCTATGAGCCAGCCACGCCCATATCCAGAGAGCCAAATTTCTCTGCGCCCAATGCTTCCGTACCTTCTGAATGACCCTACAATGGGGAATGCCTTGCTAAAATTCTTGTTCACCACATCTACTAGTCTACCTTCATTCACGTGTTTTGTTTATATCTTCAAAGAATTCAATAAGGTTTCTGAGAGATGACCTGCTCCTCACAAAGCCATGATGACTATCTCTCATCAAACTATCATTTTCTAAATAATTGTAAATACACTCCCTCAGAAATGCCTGCAATACTTTGCCCACTACTGATGTAAGACTGACTGTTCGGTCATTCCCAGAGTTATCCTTATTCCCTTTCCTGAACAAGGGAATGACATTTGTTAGCATCCAATCATCTGGCTGGCACTGCTCCAGTGGACAGTGAGGACGCAAAGATCATCGCCAAAGGCACGCCAATCTCTCCCGTCACTTCCTGGAGTAACCAAGGGTATACCCCATCTGTCCCAGGGGATTTATCTCTCCTTATATTTGTAATTCATTCAATCAGTATGTACTTCCCTTCAACTTTTCTACACCCTGTCCAACCAACTGATTGGCTGATTTCCATATCAGTGCAACATACAGTGCTGCCTTCCTGAGTAAGTACAGTTCATAACATTCTGCGAATCATGGAATGAAAAAATAAAGGAATGCATCAATGCCTTTCTGATGAAGAGTTTATGACTGAAACAAAAACTCTACTGCCCCTCGGATCCTGCCTGACCTGCTGTGCTTTTCCTGCACCACACTTTTTGACTCTGATCTCCATCAACTGCAGTCCTCACTTTCTCCATGACTGAGGGCTGTCCCCTCCGCACACTAGCAGGGAGTTAACCATCAGAAACTCATTGTATGTGGAGCTGGCTGCTCAGTTCTGGAAAGTTGTACTTGATGAACATTTTATTAAAAAAATGAAATTACAATTCCACAGATATTCATTCAGTGCCAGAGTTAGAGTTGTGGTTCATGGTTTGAGCAGCTTGATAACAAACAGGAAACGACTGAAGAACTCCGAGGTACAGGGTTTTCCACGTATTATATTCCAGCTTACGTTAATGTTTGGAGTATTATCAGACAGGCTGACAGATGTGTTAAGAGAATGAGTTGACATGTGGAGTTGTAACATTTTTACCATCACAGAGACCTGTTTGAGGGAGGTCAGGGCTAACAACTCAATACTCTGTTGTACTGGAACTGTAGGCTGGACAGGGCATGGTGTTAAAGAGGTTGTGCTGTTGCATTATTAATTAACAAGTCAGTTACTGCTGAAAGGAAGGGTCTTCAAATGAGGCTTTGTGGGTCAAAATGATGACGGACAAACTGCTTTTTAAAGCACATTTTAGCTTACAGTGTGGAAACTGACCCGTCCGCCCAACAAATCCACACAGACACTCCGAAGAGCAACATTAATATTGACAAGTCGCCAGGCCCGGATCAGATTTGTCCTCGGCTGCTTTGGTAAACGACAAATGTGATTGCTTCGCTGCTTGCGAAGACCTTTGCACCCTCGCTCTCCACTGGAGTTGTACCTGCGGACTGTAGAGAAGCAAATGTAATTCCTCATTTCAAGAAAGGAAATAGGGGAATCCCCGGCAATTACAGTCCAGTAAGTCTCACATCTGTCGTCTGCAAGGTGTTAGAAAGGATTCTGAGAGATAGGATTTATGACCATCTGGAAGAGCATGCCTTGATTAAATGCAGACAACACGGCTTTGTGAGGGGCAGGTCATGATGAGGGTAGAGCTGTGGATGTGCTGTATATGGATTTCAGCAAGGCATTTGATAAGGTTCCCCATAGTAGGCCCACTCAGCAGGTCAGGAGGGATGGAACACCGGGGAACTTAGCTGCCTGGATACAGAATTGGCTGCTCTACAGAAGACAGCGAGTGGTAGTAGAAGGAAAATATTCTGCCTGGAAGTCACTGGTGTGTGGTGTTTCACAGGGCTCTGTCCTTGGGCCTCTACTGTTTATAATTTTTATTAATGACTTGGATGAGCTCATTAATAAAATTGAAGGATTGGTCAGCAAGTTTGCAGATGACACAAAGTTTTGAGGTGTCATTGACGGAAGAGAAATGTTGTAGGCTGCAGCGGGACATTGACAGGATGCACAGATGGGCTGAGAGGTGGCAGATGGAGTTCAACCTGGATAAATGCGAGGTGACGCATTTTGGAAGGTCGAATTTGAAAGCTGAGTACAGGATTAAGGATAGGATTCTTGGTGTGGAGGAACAGATGGATCTTGGTGTTCAGATGCATAGATCCCTTAAAATGGCTACCCAAGTGGAAATGGTTGTTAGCATATGGTGTATTGGCTTTCATTAACAGGGGGATTGAGTTTAAGAGTCGTGACATCTTGTTGCAGCTCTATAAAACTTTGGTTAGACTGCACTTGGAATACTGCGTCCAGTTCTGGTCACCCTATTATATGAAAGATGTGGATGCTTTGGCGAGGGTTCAGAGGAGGTTTACCAGGATGCTGCCTGCACTGGAGGGCTTACCTTATGAAGAGAAGTTGATTGAGCTTGGACTTTTTTCATTGGATAAAAGAAAGAGGAGAGGGGATTTAATTGAGATATACAAGGTAATGACATATATAGATAGAGTTGAAGGGCAGAAATGGGTAACACGAGGGTTCATAGTTTTAAGCACATTGGAGGAAAGTATAGAGGGGATGTCAGAGGCGGGATATTTACGCAGAGAGTTGTGAGAGCATGGAATGCGTTGCCAGCAGCAGTTGTGGAAGCAAGGTCATTGGTGGCATTTAAGAGACTGCTGGACATGCATATGGTCACAGAAATGTGAGGATGCATACATAAGGATCAATGGTCGGCACAACAACGTGGGCTGAATGGCCTGTTCTGTGCTGTACTGTTTTATGTTCTATGTTCTGTGTTCTATTTTCAAAGTCCTTGTACTTAATAATAACTTGGTCTTGGGTGTGGAAATGAGACCCATCATTTCAATGCTCCATACTGTGAGTTGTGCACTGTTGTCATCATATTTATATAAAAATGAACTGAATAAAGGTGGTGGTGCTGTTGGGTTGTGTTTATTGGACAATCTAAAAATTGGTATTACGAAAGAATGTCGGACCTTCAGTAAAAAGGCTTTGTTGTTAATGGTTAGAACAATGCTGCAAGCATTTACACAGAGATTTCCAGTTCAAGTCACATACAAGAATGTTGGGCTGGGCTGATGCCGGCCATCAATGGAGCTGCACAATTCCGTTTGGATGCTGACATTGTGGAGATAACATACGCTGGATGTGGTTTATGAGGGATTCAATGTAAGATGTCATGTGCTGCAGGAACCCGTCACCGTTATAACACATTCATTCAGGATTAGGTCCAAGGCACAGAATTACAGAGTTTAGGTGGCATATCAGAAGGGCTAAACTTGCAAGACATGGTTGTTTACAGGTCATTGTTACAAATATTGAAGTGCATTTGGACCAGCGCCATGTGCTAGTTCATTGATCAGTCTGCGCCAAACCCATCTCCCTGTTGTTCAGGTATGTCTCTAACCAGTTTATTGTAAGGGATTGTGTGAGTAACTGCCCAGCTCCAGTTTGGAAGCTCCCTGGACAGATTTTGGAGATGGCCAGTGTTTTGGAGGTCGTGGTGAGAGCCATAAATCTGTGTCTGAATGTAGGTTTTTTCTCAATTTCATTTCCAACAGCTTTGCTGCCTGCAAGATGGTGTGTTCACTGAACTGAGCATGAATCGGCTGTTTACTACAGTCACTGAACTGTAAAAGTCAGGTGTGCGCTCTGGTAATTCAATTATTGTTCACTTCAATTGCTTCCAAGTGAAAAACAATGATTTGGTTTATTTTTAAAATATGTAAGAAACAAAGTGATATTAACTCTTCTTTATACAGAATGTAAAAGTGACCTGTTGTGTATTTCCCACAGACTAATCAAGCAACCATCAGATATTGTCTGGAAAGCAAGATTATGTGAACAGGGCTATTTCCCAGGCAACATCACCTTCCTCTCTGGTAGGTTCGTCCCACAGAAACGACACAGCCAGGCAGAAGAGGGCAGTTCCTTGGCATATAGTCAATATAGTTTGGCGTGGTGGCTCAGTGGTTAGCACTGCTGCCTCACAGCACCAGGGACCCAGGTTTGATTCCAGCCTTAGGCAACTGTCTTTGTGGAGTTGGCACATTCTTCCTGTGTCTGCGTGGGTTTCCTCCCACAGTCCAAAGATGTGCAGCTCTGGTGAATTGGCCATGGTAGTGGGTTGCTCTTTGGAGGGTTGGTGTGGACTGATTGGGTCGAAGGGCCTGTTCCCATCCTGTGGGTAATCTAATCTAATCTTAATTGATGCTGGATCCTGTGGCGGCTAGACTGCTGTGTGGCGGGTTATGGGAAGCCAAGAACAGGGAACCATATAATTGACCACATCATCACCAATCAGCCTGCCGCAGATATACGCTTCCATGTCCTATATCGGTTATAATGGTCACTGCACAGTCCTTATGGCGAGCAAGGGCTAACTTCACATTTTCCAGACCTTCCTCACCATGACATGTACTGAATGGTGCAGACTTTAAACAGATTAAGCAACTAATGACGATGCATCCATGAGGTACAATGGCCTATCGGCGGCAGCAGAATCATATTCTGTACAACTCATGGAGTCTGCAAATTCCTGGACCGACGCACCTCCCACTGTACATTAACCATCACATCCCGACCTACCTCCCCCTGTACAGTAACCATCACGGCCCGACATAGCCCTCACTGCACAGTAACCATCACGATGTGACATGCCTTCCACGGTACAGTAACCATCACGGTTCGACATACCTCCCACTGTACAGTAACCGTCACGGCCTGACATAGCCCCCACTGTACAGTAATTATCACGGCCCAACATACCTCCCACTGTACTGTAACCGTCACGGTGTGACATACCTCCCACTGTATAGTAAACGTCACGGCCCGACATACCTCCCACTGTACAGTAACCATCACGGCCCGTCATACATCCCAATGTACGGTAACTATCACGGCCCAACATAGCCCTCACTGTACAGTAACCATCACACCCCGGCACACCTCCCACTGTACAGTAACTATCACGGCCTGAAATACCTCCCATAGTATAGTAACCATCACACCCCGACACACCTCCCACTGTGCAGTAACCATCACACCCCGACACACCTCCCACTGTACAGTAACCCTCACGGCCCGACATACCTCTCACTGTACAGTAACCATCAAGAGCTCAGTGCTTAGCACTGCTGCCTCACAGCACCAAGGTCCTAGGTTCAATTCCGGCTTTGGGTGTCTGTCTGTGTGGAGTTTGTACCTTCCCCCCATGTCTGAGTTAGTTTCCTCCGGGTGCTCCGGTTTCCTCCCACAGTCCAAAGATGCGCAGGTCAGGTGAATTCGCCACACTAAATTGCCCATAGTGTTCGGTGAATTAGTCTGGGTTAAATCAAGGGTAGGGCAATGGGTCTGGTTGGGTTACTCTTCTGACGGTTGGTGTGGACTTTTTGGGCTGAAGGACCTGTTTCCACACCGTAGGGAATCTAATCTAACCTCCAAGGTTCAAGTCAGGAATATGATGGAATAATCACTTGTCTGAATGTGTACAGCTCCAACAGCATTCTAATATGGACTTAATAGCAACAGGAAACACAGTTGTGTGGGCAATATCCTGTCTCAAAAACTTGATTGTTTGTTTAGAGGAGGAGCCAAAATTGATTGATGAGGGCATGATGTTGGACGTTGGCCGTTTGGACCTAAGCAAGGCCTTTGGTATGACTCCTTCTGGCAGGCTCATACAGAAGGTGAAGTGAAATGGGATCAGCGGTCAGTTACTAAGATGGATAAAGACCGGCTCGGTCATAGAAGACAGAGTAGTGGTGGAATAGTGTTTTTGTGACTGGAGATGTGTAAATAGATTGTCAGAGTTGCAGATTGTGAGGATCATTGCCAGAGAATACAGCAAGATATAGGTCAGCTGCAGACTTGGACAGAGAAAACGCAGATGTAACTTTATCTGGACAGTTGCGACGTGATGCGTTTTAGAAAGTCTAATGTAGGAAATAAGTATAAAGTGGATGGAAAAACTACCGGCCACATCGACATCCGAAGGGATCTTGGTGTACAGCTCCACAGTTCCAGGAACGTGGCAACATGAGTGGACAGGGTGATCAAGAAGACTGATGGCAAACTTGCAGACATGCATCAGAGCATGCAGTGTGAAAATTGGCAGGTCATATTGCAGCTGTAGAGAAACCTAGTTCGGGCACATTTAGAATATTGTGTACAGTACTGGTTGCCACACCGGCAAAATGACGTGGAAGTGTTAGAGAGGGTATGGAAATGTTTTACCAGGATGTTGCCTTGTTTGGAGGGTATTAGCCAGAAGGAGAAATTGAACAAACATGGTTTGTGTGCACCTGGGCATCCTTGGCTATGGGGCTACCTGATGGATATTTACAAAATTATCAGAGGCATAAATAGACGGACAGTTGGAAGCTTATTTTCCCAAAGTAGAAATATCAATTACTCATGACCGTAGGTTTTAGGTAAAAGGGAGAAAGTTCAGGAGATATGATCGGCAAGGTTTTTTTTTGCTTTACCAGACAGAACGTGCAAGTGCCTGGAATGCACTGATACAGGAGAAGGAGCTAATATAGCAAGGTTTAAGAGGGATCTTGGCACAAATATGAGTGAGCAGGGAACAGAATGACGTAGAGGGTGTCTGCGCAAAAACTTTCATATTAACTTTAGAACGGCATCATGTGTCAGTGTGGGCTTGCTGGCACGAAGGTTCTGTTCCTGTGCTGGACTACTCTTTAAAACAGGATTTGAGTGCAGGAGTGGCAAGATGTTGACTGAATGATGACTGATGATCAACAACCTCATCAACTTGCAGCTTCAAACCCTCCCTCCCACAGCAGGAAACTCAATATGGAGAATTGGACGTGAAAGTCAGAGCTGGGAACAGGTGACTCCATCTCGCCCCTCGCTCCTGCGGCACTCTATCTTGGACACCCGCGTCTTGGGGGAACACTGCACAGACAGAAGCTGCATGTAATCCACACCCACCTATGCTGGCATCTGTCACACGCCAGCCTCATCATGCCGTCCCAGCACATCTCCGACCCATTGACAGAACACTTTTGTACTTCAATGCTGCAGCTCAGGGTGCACTGAAAACTCTCAGTGCAATGCTGCTGCAAGGACACCGTGCTCAGGGACACACACCCAGCTCATGGACTGTCCCTGTGGGCTGCTCCCTCGGTGTTTGTACGCACTCACTTTGAACTGACTTGAATGCTTGAATTATTGCCTTGCCTTACCCTGCCCTCAGCAATGCTTCCCCTCAACCAGAGCTACCAGGCTCACCAGCCTGCTGTATTGTCTTGGTGTTGTGGTTCTGTTCGCCGAGCTGGGACATTGTGTTGCAGACGTTTCGTCCCCTGTCTAGGTGTCATCCTCAGTGCTTGGGAGCCTCCTGTGAAGCGCTTCTGTGATGTTTGCTCCGGCATTTATAATGACTTGTATCTGCCGCTTCCGGTTGTCAGTTCTTGCTGTCCGCTGCAGTGGTCAGTATATTGGGTCCAGGTCGATGTGCTTATTGATTGAATCTGTGGATGAGTGCCATGCCTCTAGGAATTCCCTGGCTGTTCTCTGTTTGGCTTGTCCTATAATAGTAGTGTTGTCCCTGTTGAACTCATGTTGCTTTTCATCTGAGTGTTTGGCTACTAAGAATTGCTGGTCATGTCGTTTCCTAGCTAGGTGGTGTTCATGGATAGAAACCGTTAGCTGTCTTCCTGTTTCTCCTATGTAGTGTTTTGTGCAGTCCTTGCATGGGATTTTGTACACTACATTGGTTTTGCTCATGCTGGGTATTGGGTCCTTCGTCCTGGTGAGTTGTCTGAGAGGGGCTGTGGTTTGTGTGCTGTTATGAGTCCTAGTGGTCGCAATAGTCAGGCTGTCAGTTCAGAAATGTTTTTGATACATGGTAGTGTGGCTAGTCCTTTGGGTTGTGGCATGTTCTCATTCCGTTGTATTTCCCTTAGGTATCTGTTGAGGAAATTGCGGGGTTATCCGTTTTTGGCGAATACATTGTATATGTGTTCTTCTTCCTCTTTTTGCAATTCTGGTGTACTGCAGTGTTTTGTGGCCGTTTGAACAGGATCTTGATGCAACTTCTTTTGTGTGTGTTGGGGTGGTTGATTTCATAGTTTAGGACTTGGTCTGTGTGTGTGTGGCTTTCCTGTATAGCATTGTGGTGAATTCTACTTTCGGTGTTCTCTGTACCATCACATCTAAGAATGGGAGTTGGTTGTCGTTTTCTTCCTCTCTCATGAATCGGAATCCTGTGGGTGTGGCGTTGATAATCCGGTGTGTATTCTCAGACGCACACAACAGACTACACAAGTATAGACAAGAAATTGAGCTCCAAAAATCGTTAATTTTAAAAACCACCATTCAGGAATGGACCCGGACCATAGAACAGGCCGTCACCATAAGGCAGAACAGAATCACACAACGCAAAAAAAAGACGGCACTAAAAGAAAAAAAGGCCAAACTAACACACCACAGAGAGGACACCACAAACCACTCTTGGGTTAGAAATCTCTCCCACAGACAGATCACAGACATGGAAAGAACAATACTGGCCAAGGGTCTCAACTACAACCACAGGGACACCAAGACAGCAGACTTCCTAGCAGCACTAGAGTGCACACTCAGAAACAATGGACTGACAGAAGAGACACAACAAACAGTGAGACAAAGTATCGTACCCCTGATAACAAGGAAAAGACAAACACATAACCTCAACAACAAGGAGAGGGAAGCACTAAAAGCACTAAGAAACGATAAGAACATAATCATACTACCAGCAGATAAAGGCAGAATGACGGTCATTCTGGACAAAGCAGAGTACATCCAAAAAGCGCAACAGCTATGTGCAGATACCAACACCTACCAAAAGAGGGAGTTATACCCCACCCCACAACTCACCAAGAGGATAAACAACACACTGAGGAACCTACAAAAAAACTGACAGATAACCAGGCTTTACCGACAGAGAATGAAATCTGAAAGCAACAACACCGCTAGATTCTATGGACTACCTAAAGTGCACAAACCAGACATCCCACTCAGACCCATAGTATCACTACCAGGGACACCATCACACAAACTGGCTAAAGAACTACAGCTGAAACTGAAACACCAATTCAGCGGATCCAGACACTCTATCCAGTCAACACAGGAATTCTTGGACATCATCAGAGATATACACATAAACAAGGAAGAAACTATGGTCTCATTCGACGTAACGGCACAGTTCACCTCTATCGACAAAACCCGAGCCAGGGAAACAACAGCCAACCTGCTGGACATTCAGAACAGACAGCAGGACAGGGAACCTATCAACAAGGATGGCATACTCAAACTACTGGACCTGTGCCTCACAACACACTTCACATTCAACAACCAAATATATGAACAAATCAACGGCACACCAATTTGCTCATCCATCTCTGGAATAGCAGAAGTGATAATGCAAAGATTAGAACAAACAGTCTTACCGCAAATTCAATCCAAACTCTGGGTCAGATATGTGGATGACAACTTTGTAATCATTAAGAACACACCAGTTCATCAACGCCACACACACAGGAATCCGATTCACTGGAGAGGAAGAAAAGGACAACCAATGCCCATTCCTAGTCGTGATGGTACAGAGAACACCGAACGGAGAATTCACCACAAAGGTATACAGGAAAGCCACACACACAGACCAAGTCCTAAGCTACGAAAGCAACCACGCCAACACACACAAAAGAAGTTGCATCAAGACACTGTTCAAAAAGGCCACAACACACTGCAGTACACCAGAACTGCAAAAAGAGGAAGAAGAACACCTATACAATGTATTCACCAAAAACGGATACCCCCACAATTTCATCAACAGATGCTGAAAGGAAAGACAACGGAATGAGGACATGTCGCAACCTAAAGGACTACCATACATCAAGAATACTTCTGAACTGACAGCCAGAATACTGCGACCACTAGGACTCATAACAGCACATGAACCAACAGCCACTCTCAGACAACAACTCACCAGGACGAAGGACCCGATACCCAGCATGAGCAAAACCAACGTAGTGTCCAAAATCCGATGCAAGGACTGCACAAAACACTACATAGGACAAACAGGAAGACAGAAGATCCGCATCCATGAACACCAACTAGCCAGGAAACGACATGACCAGCTATCCTTAGTAGCCACACACTGAGATGACAAGCAACATGTGTTCGACTGGGACAACACTACTATTATAGGACAAGCCAAACAGCGAACATCCAGGGAACTCCTGTAAGCATGACACTCATCCACAGATTCAATCAATAAGCACATTGACCTGGACACAATTTACCAGCCACTGCAGTAGACAGCTGGAACTGACAACCGGAAGCGGCAGATACAAATCACTATAAATCATAGAAGCGCTTCACAGGAGGCTCCCAAGCACTGAGGATGTCACCTAGACAGGCGACGAAACGTCTGCAACACAAATTCCCAGCTCGGCGCACAGAACCACAACAGGGAAGAGCTGCTTTCATGCAAATCCACATTTTGTATGTGGGAACTGCTTATTAAATCCTGACAGCAAAACCATCTGGTGAACGTCGTCCCGACTGCTCGAATTTCAATCTATTTTGTTTGAACAGATATTTCAAGGCCGCTGCATATCAGACAACAGGAAGAGATAAAGGATGTTTTTGCACTGTGTCCTTCGCAGGACCAGCTTGTCTCCCCAGGCACCTAAAGTCTTTATTGTGGGTCAGAGAGCATCAAAATTAATAGAGCACTGAAGGAGGCCATTTAGACCATTGTACACCGACGAGCTCTCCAACATCACAACTTGAAAACGGAGAGAACAGAGTGTGTGTGTCTGTGTGTGTGTGCGTGAGAGAGAGAAAACATAACAGGCAAAAAGGGAGTGAAGAGAGATAAAAGGAATGGAGAGAAAACGGAGTGACAGAGTGAGTGAGAACAAGAGGTATCAGATGAGGGTGAAGTTAGATCAGAAGACAGCATGAGGAGAAATACACAGAAATTATATTTAGAAACTCCCACAGACTGCAAGCCCTTTGTCTGGTGCCGTACCCAGTGAGCACAATGCTATCATCCCAGATCATTTATCACCAATAATATCACAGAGCCGGGATGCCGACGGCTGATCAGGATCCAAAAGAACAATAGATTGGTTCCAGGGAGAAGGTGAATTAATTAAAATATTCTGGGCCAACAGGAACTTGTCGTCCCTCTAGACAGTGTGTGAGAGAGAGGACGAGAGAATCTCAGTGAGGGGGATCACTGACAGGAGGGAAATCAACATCTCAGCTGTGGGTCAAATAATGAACGATAAAGTTTGAACACCTCGTCCATGGTTTTGGGATTCACATTTCAATTCATATAGCTCCACATCGTAAGTGTATTTTAACAAACTTGTCTCTTCGTAGTTTTCATGTTTTTGTATGTACAGAAATGCTTGTTTTTCGTCCTTGTATTTTGTGTTGAATAAACACATTTTATTACTGAGGAAGAAAGGACCTGTTCCGATGGGACAGTTTTCGTCTGAACCGTGCTGCGGCCAGAGTCGGGGTGATTCCTAACTAAGGCTGTAGACAGATCTTTAAACTGAATAGGAGTGTGTGTGAGTGCGGTGTGGGGGTGCAGTTATAGGGTTTAATTAGCATAGAGGGGGTAAGAGTACAGAGCTCAGGAGAGTTTATTTAAATCTGCAGCACAGATACAAATAGGACAGTGTATGGAAAGTGTAAGCAATCAAACTGAACAAACAAATGACAACGAGAAGAGGAACCATTAATACAGGATTGAAGGGGTTATATCTGAATGCACGCAGTATAAGGAATAGAGTAAATGAGCTTGTGGTACAGATTGAAATTGGTAGGTATGACGTGATGGGCATCACAGAGAAGTGGCTGCAAGGGGTCAGGATATTCAAGGACATATATTCTATCGGAAAGGTAGATGTTAGAGGGAGTGGATTTCCATTTTTAATAAGAAATGAAATTAAATCAATAGTAAGAAATAAAGAAGGTCAGATGGTATAGAATTTGCGTGGGTAGAATAGAGGAACCACAAAGGAAAGAGAATCACAGTTGGAGACTTGCACAGGCCTCCAAAGAGTAGTCAGGAGCTGGGGGACAAGATACACCAGGAGATAGTAAAGATCTGTAGGAAAGGCAAAGTTATAGTGATCAAAGGGGATTTCAATATGCAAGTGGAATTAGAAACCAGGTTGTTAGTGAATCGCAAGAAAAGGAATTTGAGAAAATGTCTACAGGATGGCTTTTTGGAGTAACATGTGGTGGAGCCCACTCGGGAAGGGATGTCACTGGATTTAATGAAACAGGCTAGATAAGGGAGCTTAAGATGAAGGAAAACTTCAGATGCAGTGATCAGAACATGGTTGAATTTATTCTGCAATAGCAGAGAGAAGAAAGAATCAGAGTTTACAGTATTTCAGCTGAATAAAGGCAACTGGAGAGGCAGAAGGGAGAAGCTGGGTAGAATTGACTGGGACAGCGGTCTAGCAGGAAAGACAGGGGAACAGCAATGGCAGGAGATTCCAAGGTTAATTCAGGAGACAATGCAGTGATTCATGCTGAGTAATAGAGACATGGTACAGGGAGGATGAGGCAACCAGGGCTGACAAGGGAAGTCAGCGATTGCATATAAGCAAAGGAGCCGTGAATGGCAGAGGAAGCGGGAGAATTGGGGCCAACAGAAGGCAAGAAAAAATAAATAAGGAGGGAGAAGGTTAAATATGGGGCTAACTTAACCACTAATACAAAGAAAACTGTAAGAGATTCTTTAGATATATAAAGTGCAAAAGAGAGTAAAAGTGAATATGGACCACTGGAAAATGATGCTGGAGAGACAGTAGTGGGAAACAAAGAAATAGCTGAGGAAATTTGCATCAGTCTTCACGGTGGAAGACGCGAGAAATTTCCCAGAACTGAAGAGAGTGAGAGGGCAGTCCTGAATACTGTGGCCATCACCAAGAAGAACATGTTAGAAAACGGAATGGCCTGAATGTGGATAACTCACCTGGACCAGTTGGACTACACCACAACCTTGTAAGGGAGATAGCTGAAGAGTTCGTGCAAGTGGAAGTGGTAACCGAAAAGGCCATGTGGCTGTATACTTGCTAACATGATACCCTGTTTAATAAGGGAGTTAGGCAGAAGATGTAAAACTGTAGACTGATTTGCCTAACCTTGTATGTGGGTAACATCATGGAATCCATCGTGAAGAATGGGATTTCTGAATACTTGGAGGTCTTTGGTAAAATAGGACTGAGTCAGCATGTTTCATCAAGGGGAGGTCATGCCTGACAAACCGGCTAGGATACTGTGAGGGAGTAATGAGCAGATTGGATCAAAGAGAACCGATGGATATTATCCATCTGCACCTCAAGAATCCTTTGGCAAGGTGCCATGCATGAGGCTGTTGCGAAAGATATGGGTCCATGGTTTTAGAGGTAAGGTGCTAGCATGGATACAAGTTTGGCTGTCTAACAGGAAGCAGAGAGTGGGGATCAAAGGGTTCTTCTCAGGATTGCAGCCAGTGACAAGTGATGTTTCACAAGAATCAGTGGTGGGACCACAACTTTTCACTTTGTGCATTCATTATCTATATGAAGGAACTGACCGCATTCTGGCTAAGCTTTCAAACAGTGCAAAAATGATAAAGGGACAGGTAGCATTGAAGAGGAGGTTCGGCTGCAGGAAGGTGCTCTAGCACATTTCCTCAACTTCGCACACCTCTGCCCTTGAACTACACCCTTCCAACTGCAACAAGTTAGAACCTCTCTGGTGCTCGCCTTCCATCCCACCAACCTCAGGATACAACGTATCATCCTCCGCCATTTCTGCCGCCAACAGTCAGAACACACCACCAGAGATATACTTCCTCCCATTCCTATCATCAAACTGCTGAGACCATTCCCTCACAATCTCTCTCTCGTTAGGTCCACGCGGCCCCTTCCACTTCCACCTTCCACTCCCCGCACCTTCCCTTGCCATTGCAAAATGTATGAAAGCTGTGCCAACACCTCCCACCTCACGTTCACCCATGACCCCAATGGATCCTTCCACATCAGGCAGAGAACATCCTGTGCATCCAAACACCTCATCTAGTCTGTCCATTTCTCCTGGTCTCCACTACATTGGCGAGACAGGACGTCAACATGCAGAACGGTTCAGGGAACACTCTCAGACACCCAAATCCAACAACCCCACTGCCCTGTGGCAGAATACTTCAACTCCCCCTCCCACTCTGCCAAGGTCTTACAAGTTTTTGGCCTCCTTCACTGCCAGATTCTTGCCACCTGACGTCTGAAGGAAGAACGCATCATCTTCTGCCTTGTGACCCTGCAAACACACAGTATCAAGGACAATTTCACCAGTTTCTTCATCTCCCCTCCCTCCACCTTATTGGAGATCAAACCCTCCAACTGAGGACCGCCTTCTTGAACTGTCCTACTTTTCCATCTTCCTTCCCATATATCCACTCCACCTTTCATTCTGACCTATCACTGTCACCACCTACCTTCATTGAGCTGTCACCTTCCAAGCTACCTTCCTCCCAGCGCCAGCCCCTCCCATTTATTTCTCTGCCCACTTCCGCCCACCCCACATTCCTGATGAAGGCTTTATGCCTGAAACGTCGAATCTCCTGCTTTTCTATGACAACCCTTTTTGACTCTGATCTCCAGCATCTACGGTCCTCACTTTCACCTACTGAAGGACTTTCACAGGTTTGGAGAGTGAGCAACCAAGTTGGAGATGGAGTACAACGTGGGAGAGTGTGGGAACGCATTTTGCCAGGATGAATAGAGACATGGAGTATTTTCTAAATAGCAAGCCAATTCAGAAATCTGAAGTGCAAAAAGACTAAGGGGTTCCAGTCCAGAAGTCTTGAAAGGTAAACTTGCAGGTTGTCAGTAGTTAAGAAGGCAAATACAATGATGGTATTTATTTCAAGAGCGCTTGGATATAAAAGCAGGGATGTACTCCTAAGGCTCTACAAGGCTTTGGTCATGCCACATTTGGATTATTCCGCGCAGTTTTGGGTCCCATGTCTCAGGAAGGATTCACTGGTCCTGGAGCGTTTTCGGAAGAGATTCCCGCGAATGGTGCCAGGAAATAAAAGCTTAACATATAAAATATATTTGAGGGCTCTGGTTCTATATTTGGTAGAGTTCAGAAGAAGAATGTTAGGAGGTCAACTGAAACTTACAGAATACTAAATGACCTTGGAAAGAGAGGATTTTGGGAAGATATATCCAATGGTAGGAGAGACTAGTACCTGAGGGGACAGTGTAAAGAGAAGACCTTTTCAAAAAATGATAAGGAGAAACTTCTTCAGCCAGAGGGCGGTGAAACGATGGAATTCACTGCCGCAGAGGGCTGTCGAGTCCAGGTCATTGAGAATATTTAGGGGTGAGACAGATAGGTTCTTGACTATAAAGGGGATCAAGGGTTACAGGTAGAAAGTGGGAGAATGGGGTAGAGAAGCTTAACAGCCATCATGGAATGGCGGAGCAGGTTCAATGGGCCTAATGGCCAAATTTCTGTTCCAATGTCGTTTGGTTGCATGGTTAATATTGGCTCTCCTCATTCCTCATTGGAGATGTATCCTGGAATTTGATCACCATATGATTTATAAAGAAATAAATTCCAATACAGATTGCTGGGAAATATCATGTTCCCTCTATCCAGTCTCAGCAGCCATGCCCCAATATCATAATCACACTGCAATTAAAATCCAGTGAAATTTACTTCAATGCAGTTGATTGAGATCGATAACATTATCAGCATGACCCTCACCTGCCATCTCTGACCCTTGAATAACCATCTGAATTGTGTGTCACATCATATTCTCTGTTAATTTATCCATGCCATTTGTCTGTTATCACTCTTGTTGTCATAGGCAATTTTCTGGCAGATTATGGACTAGAAAAGTTCTCTACATGTTTTACTGACATTATAATCACATCACTGATCAGTAGGTACAGACTGTATGTTTCGATTTATAAACGGAGAAACTTGTTTATGTTCTGACAATCCTTTGGCATTACTGCCATACCTAAGGCAAATTGAATGATTACATACATTCAATCTACCATCTCAAATATTTCTTCCTGTTCACCCCCACACACATATCGCATGCCAAATGTCTAAACTATAAATGTTCTTTTGAATTTTAATAAAATCAATATTGAATTCAAAGGGGTTAAAAGGGTTAGCTGGAGCTATTTGTTCAGTGACTGTGATTAATATCAATCTCCGTGGATCCTAATTATGGCGTGAAGAGTTTCCGTCATTGAAAGATAAATGGGCTCTGTTCAATGTGCTATCCCACAGTGTGAGTAGGAACATCACTGACAGCACTAACAGGGATCAGCAGCTCGAGAGAGAGAGAGGGAGGAGACATCAGAATCAGAGAATATTAGACTGGAATGTTCCAACAGTGGATCAGAATCTGAGAACTTTAGACTGGAATGTTCCAACAATGGATCCGAATCAGAGAACATTAGACTGGAATGTCCCAACAATGGACAGGAGATTATCCTGGGGTCTTTACTGGCTTTCTCGGCCTTGGATATCATTAGCATCACGGATCCTGGATATCCTTTGGATTATTCAAGGTGGTTACTATCCCATCCTTGCAATAGTTGGTGTTCCTGGTAAGTCATTATATTTGTCTACTAAACCGGGTTGAACTGAATTTCTGCTCATGATATATAAATTTTGGAAAGTGCAAGTCAATGTCTTCAGTTCCAAACAAAAAATCCTTTCCTTATAAAAAATAACTATCAAACTACTATTTATAAATTACTCACTGATATGCGAGAAGGACACAGAATGTTCTCAAACTCCATAATCCATTTTGTCCTTCACAGATTTACATCTCCATGTCCTCCCCACTCACCAATCCTGTCCAAAACCACCATCATGATATCTCAATCTCGTCTGCAGTGTCAGTGCAACTTCTGAATGAACCATAATTTTTGCCTTTGTTCAATCTGGATGCAACAGTTTCAACTGCCTTCTAAACCACATGTCCATCACTAAATAATTGCTCTTGAGGATGTTTGACGTGTTCTCTGCACGTGCAGGAAGACAGTTTATGGTGGTCAAGCCATTGACTCATAATCTAGAGCCACAGAATAATAGTCTGTTGATATCTCATGAAGGAAAGTGGTGGAATTTAAAAGCAAACATTATTATTTGTGAGAAAAACCCACCTGCTTGCCTGAAGTCCTTTAGGTAAGTCAATGTGCCAACCTTCCCTAGTCAGGTTTACGTGTGACTTCATTGATTAACATGTGGGTGCACTGCACCTTTAAACTACCTGACAGCACCAAGTCTTCTGAAAAGTAGATATACCTTAACATTTGGTCGAACAACTCGATTAGCTCATTGTCTTGAGACAAAAACAATTTCAGCCAAACAGTTTAAATTATACCCCAAATGACCCACCTCCAATCAAGTTTGAATGTATTATATTGGTAATCTTAAAAGCCAATGACACAATCCAATAGTTTGGAGGTACAAGACCGTGAAAAGTTGAACAGTTGAGAGCAGAGCTGCCAAGCTACCAGCATGCAAAGACTGCCTGAAAAATAGCTCCCTTTAAAGTATATTTATTGATTAGTAACTAGTGAAGCTGAATCCCCCAGAAGAAAAGAAGACAGGAATATGGAGAAGAACCGAAAGCTTCCTGGTTTTGAGATAAGACGTTTTATTTTGTAAATCTTAATTAGGAGTCCTATCGGACTCGTATTGTGGAGTGGGAAGGTCAAAGATAGGTTAGAGGAAGAAGTTGTAAATATTCGTTCGATTATTATTCTCTGTAATACTTCAAGAAATAAAGTTGTTCATTTTTACTTTAAATAGTTCTTAGACTCTAGAATTATCACACATTACTGCATTGGATAAATCTTTTCTCTGTTGCTGGTTTTAATTAAGAAGGATAATTTATCCTGTGTTGTAACACTACAAACCCCCAGCAATGTGTTTACTCTTTACTGTCCTGTGGAACAACTGAACCAGCCACTCAGTCTAAGATTGGCGTAACATGCTGCCCTGAACAGGGCTGCATACATCCTGTGAGAGAAGAACAAAAGTCAAGACAGATCCCTTCCTCTACCTGTTTCCCGTAGTTGTACATCTCATTTCTATTCAGGTAGGCGATCATTACATCTTTTAGGTGTATTCGATCTCATTGAAGTTCTCCCCGAGTGTGAGGCACATCTCCATAGGCAACTCTGATGCTGGCTTTATTGATGCTGACGTACAGACATAAGGAACTTATAAATTCCATGTCAGTCGTAGTGCATAGAGAAATAATGGTGTTTCATAACACAGGAAGAAAACGGCGATGTCGAAGTGAGAGAAAAGAATTATTGTGATCATCCCTGAGTGTGCTGAGGCAGTATTTGGCTTACTGTGGATAGACGTTCTCTCAAGTCTCACCAGACTAATCCCTGGGATGATGGCAACATGAACAGTGAGTGAAGCTCAGTGAGAGAATACGGTGATTGCATTGAACATTAAGGGGGATGTACAATCAATTATGATGTTATAAACAGACACTGTTATGGTGATAATTTCCATGGCTTTTTTTTCACTCGGGTTACATGATTCTCGATAGTTTAAGAGTCTCTGAGAACGTTCCACCCAACTACTACCGCTACCTATTTCAATTCAGAGAGAGAGAGAGAGAGAGAGGTTCAGGCTTTCAAAAAAAACCTCTTCCAACGTTAATGCAGTTCAATTGTTGCGTGATCCTGCAATCAACGTCATGCTATCCATAATCCCGACAGAAGCAACAGTACCTTCATTATAAAAGAGTTAACTCTTCCCAGCAGCTTCTGACCTACATACAGCACATTGGAGTGACTTCTCGGAGATAGAAGATGCCTCCTTGAGACTTTACTCAAAATATTTGGTTTCCCTCCTCACTGCCCGCAAACAATGTTAAGGTAACACACGTTCTACAAACAATGGAACCACGATTAACACCATGGAGCACCCTATCAATGCAGTCTCGGTTTCATTTATTTGTCATGTTAGAGTACCAATGACGCCCTCCTGTTTCTGTGTAACTATCTCGTGGGGCTAAATAGCCTCCTCCTGGTCTCATGGAACAGTTTTAAGGGTCTGATTGGGCTCTGCCTGTTCCTGTTTAACAGCTCGATGTACAGACCAGACTCCTTCTCTTCCTGTGGAATAGGCAGATGGATAGAATGGGCTGTCCCTCTTCCTGTTCAGTACTTTCCACGGGCTCAATGGCTTCCACATATCAGTGTGCAAACAGCCTGGGATGCTGATTGAGCTCCTCTATTAACTGTGGAAATGTGCAGTGTCTGGCAGCGCTGTTACGTGAATGTTACCGACACTTTAACAGCACAAAACGGAATGCTGTCCTGGTCTTGCTGCACATGGACACAGAATGGTTCAGGAGCTGATGGGGCACAAAATCTCTGAATATTGTGTGATCTTCAGTCATCATACCTACTTCAGATCTTATGATGGGGAAAGACATTGATGTAGCTGTTGGAGATGTTTGTGCTGAGGAGGCTAACCTGAGGATCTCCTGCAGAGATATCCCGGGACTGAGAGGATTATTGGCCACCGACCACAAGCATCTTTCTTTGTGCTCTGAAAGACCCAGACAAGTGGGAGGTTACACCTGATTTCCATTCAACTCAAATAAGTGGGTGGCCCTGATGTCATCCTCAGTCAAATACTGACGTGGTATCAAAGCCATTGACTGTTTGCTGAGCCCGTGTGTCCACCTCTCGTTCATATCAATGAGGTGACGATGTATGTGTAAGGAATGTTTTCCTCTCACAGCGGGTAATCAATGTCAGGAATTATCTGTGCTAGCGAGTTATGGGAACTACATCACTGAAAGTATTTAAGGAGGACTTGGATGGATTTTTGACCTGTCAGACAGCTAAGGGACGTGAAGAATTCGGCATTAAAAAGGAGTTAATGCCAATAGTAGATCAGCCATGATGGTAGACAATGGCTTGATCATCCGAATTTGCTGATTCGGTTCCTTATGTCCTCATATTCTGTAATTACGAAGTTAATGGTTGTAATTTTCCTGAACGTTCTGTTATTGAACGTTGCAATCAGACAGAGCAAAGTGTTTTGTGAGTCATCGCTGGGTGAGATATGGGGTTGTATTCACAGTGAATCTGGTCCTATATTATGACCAACAAATAAAGCACAAGTTTCAGAGAGGAGACACTCTGCAAAGAGACCAGAGGCGTCTTTCGAACCCAGCCTGGATTTCCAAATAACATTTTCCAACCCACACTAAACCGTGTGTGTGTGACAGTCTTGAGTGATTGAATGAGATGCTGTGTTACTGTGGATCACGTAATTAGAGCAAGTGGCCTCCAAATGCTCCTTGCAGGAGCTGTGAGTGGTTGAATGGAATATAAGAACATAGGACTGAGCAGCAGGAGTGTGCCATTAGACACTTTGTCACCGCTCCATCATGTGATTGTGGTCACCCCAGCACTTTTCTGTCTACATTTTCTACATTCACTTTTCTGTCAAATGTCAACAAATACAACTTTGAATAAATGCAAACATCCAGGCACCACAAACTTCTGGAGAGGGAATTTCCACTTGGACAGCCCTTTGAAAATTTCTCATATGTGGTCCAGTCAATGTTGGAGGGTCACTGTTTCCTTTTCCGCCACACTCCTCCACTGGTTACACCGATCTTAAATGTAACCAGTTTAGTGATGTGGCCAATGATATCGGTCTCAGAGTAGATCATTTTCTAGAAAAAAACTTTACAGACTGACACTTTGCTATCTGGTGGAACAAAGTAAGAGAAAGGGATCAATCGGCTGTTGCTTCTCAGGCAGGGAGCAATTTTCTCCCTCTCTGTGTTGAAACATACAATAATGTCAACTGAACACCAAAATGGGCCATGGTGTGCTCTCCTGGAGCATTCTCTGGTAAACCTGATTATGGATTATATGCAGGTGCGTCATTGCTCTTGTTGTACACAATTCCATTCAATCTCAAAAAGCCCCCACTTTATAATTTGATGATATGCTTATACGTGTCTGTGTAATTTGTAAATATTGGTAGTTGTCTTCGTAGTATGCGTATTGATATCAATACATCTTTTTCTTCAAATTTATTCTCTAACTTTAGTCTCCCCAAAAAGAGATAATATGCATCCAGCTGATGCACTATTCTGAAAGTCATGGTATTTCAATACTATTTCTATGCTAAGATCGGAACTGATTATCCCCCATAACCAAAGGCCAGGAATGAGAAAAGGGAAGCCTCTTTGAAAATGTCGAAAATAATTATATCCTTTTATGTTAGTGTTAGAGAATCAAAACTGCACACAGTGCATCAGGTGTGGTCTCAGCAATGCCTTGTACAGATACAGTAAAACATTCCTGCGATTCAACCTGATACCTTTTGTCAAAAACAGCATCATTCCACGAACCTTTCAAATACATTCTGCATCTGCAGACTGACTTCACATGATTCATGTCCCAGGAACATGGAAACCGCCTGTGTCACAGAGTACTGCACTCTCTCTCCATTTAAATTGATTACCATTATTTTATCCTTCATGCCAAAATACACAATTTACCTTATGTGATTTCTACAGAAGGTTTGCGCACTAACCTTCCCTGTCAGTAATCATATTGCAGACTCAGTATCTCAATTTGACGACACAATGAATGACCATCTTGATGTACGAGCTAATTGAGCTCCAAGCCATTCCCTCCCCTTCCTCCAGATCTTTGATGCAGATTTTTGGTCAATGATAACCCCACAGTGATCTCTGAGGCATTCCATCAGTTAGAGCTTTGCAGGCTGAAAGTAAACATATCTCTCTACTCTCTATTTCCTGCTAGTGACATATTTCCTGTTCCCGCGTAGCCGTTCAGGAGG
The DNA here is from genome assembly GCF_020745735.1 of Hemiscyllium ocellatum. NCBI lineage: Eukaryota > Metazoa > Chordata > Chondrichthyes > Orectolobiformes > Hemiscylliidae > Hemiscyllium > Hemiscyllium ocellatum. Next base: position 157,831 of record NW_026869127.1, on the reverse strand, counting down.
CTTGAATGGCCTCGTCCTGGGCTGTGTAATGTACTCAACGATATGAATTACTTAATTCTATATTCCTGTATAATTTCTTAGAGGGGCAGAATGGTCTCCTCCTGTCTCATTGTAACGATCCTTTCTGACGGATTGGGGTGGTCCCCTACCCTGTAACAGCATCGAGTGGTGGATTAAGGGAACAACACATGGGTTTGGGGCGGCAGTGTATCTCTGTAACAGCCTCGCGGGTGGATTGAGATAACAACACATCCAGAATTCTCATGGCTGGTCCGATTGTCTCTGATCATCCCTCTCCTGTCTATTCCCGATAAACATTTACTCTTGTGTCCAGCAAAGATCATTCGAGCTCAGCCTAGAATATCCTCAATAACAGAGTCATCCGTATTCCCTGAGGATGAGGATACCACAGACCGCACGGCACTAAATGCAAAGGGTCATCTTTATTTCATTGTCGGACCCATTACATTAAAACTGTGCTAACCTCGCATCAAATCACCACCTCTTTCATGCTTAAGGATATACTAATTATGAATAACCATAAACCATTCTGCCCTCCAAACCTGTCCCACATTCCCACTGACTCTTTCCAGTCAAATATGTATCAAACCCAGCCTCTGCTGCAATCTCAGAAAGTGAATACTTGACAGCATAACACCACGTGAGCATAAAAAAGGAGCAGAATGAGGCCATTCGGCCCATCGAGTCTGATATGCCATTCAATAATTTCTTGTATGTACACCAAACTCATTATTCTTGTTCCCTTGATAAACCAAAAACGTGCCGATTTGAGTCCTAATGACACTAGGGCGTGTGTGTGTGTGTGTGTGTCCATGTGATTGTTTTCTGTGTATTTGTGTGGCTACATCTGTGTACGTATGTATCAGCCTCTGTGTTTTTATCTGTATTTGTGTCTATTTGTGTGCAACTGTCTATGTCTCTGTGTATTGCAATGTGTGTGTATGCCTATCTCCTTATATGTGTTGTGCATTTTAATATGTTGGGGTGTTACCTATACGTCTGTGCATCTCTGTGCAGTGAGGTATCTGTTTTTGTTTGAGAGTGAATGGACTGATGTTGGAACTGACAGTGGGTTTAAAGTGAGAACTGAATGTTGCTCTTTACTCAGTTGACGTGAAATGGATGTTTCAGAAGCTCCACATGAGCCAACTTGTTTCTGTCCGGCTCATGCCAGGTTCCTCCCCACATGGCGGGAGAAAGGAGTGTGAGGGAACAGATATCAGGCACAGCACCACCCGGCTTGGCTCTTTCTATCCCATTCCAGACAGTTTCTCCTGGAACAGGAGAAAGAGAGAGAGGGAGGGAAAGTGGAAATGGGTGACTCTGCTGTTAGTGCTGGTGGATGTGGGGCTGGGGGGATTAGTGAGGTGTCTGGAATGAGTCAGTCGACAGTTGTAAATCAATTTAGTATTATTAGTGTCGGGGGTATTGCGTAGGTGACAGAGAAAGTGAGGAAGAAAGTTGCTGAACTCAATCGTGAGTTTGGAAATGCCTGAGCCTTATTTGGAAATAGAATGCGAGCCTTGTTCGGGGGTTAGTGCTATAACAGGTATACAGGGAGTGTGAAGGAGCAGATAGAATATGGTGACCCTTATCCTGACAGAGCGGAGAAGGTTATTGACGCTTATCCTGTATCACAGCGTCACGATGACCCTTCTGGGGTGTCTTGTCCAGGTCTATCACCAATAACGCCACAGACAATGTCCCTCAGATTCAGTATAAGTGGAGTTTACAAATAACAAGGAGAAGCAAACATTGGTGTATTCTATATCGAAACTAAAACTGTTGCAGAAATTCTGAGCGTCATATGCTCTGAAAATTAGACATGGAAATATCATGGATACTGCAGTCTTACTGGATGGTCTCAAGTTGCATTTCAACAGCGTTGACTAAGTTACTGCTCATGCTGTGAAAAATAAATTCTCTAAATGTATATCAGGTGGTTTGAAGAGTATGTATTGAAGCAAACTAGAGATAAAGGTATTTTTTTCGGATTTGGTGTTGTGTGGTCAGGAGGACTAATCAATGTCCTTGTTCGGATGCAGCTTTGGAGGAGTAGTGACATTAATATGTTGTATTTTACACATATAAAATATGTGTCTGCATACAATATAGAATGTTTGTACATTTTGGTCAAATTGATGGAAGCATGGAGCCGAGAGGGTCAGGTTTGTTCCAGTGAATTGGGAAAATACAAAATAACATTCTGTGGGAGATAAGCAATGATTGTTAGAGTCATAGAGTCCTATAGGCCTTTCAGCTCAAACTGATCCATTCCGACCAAAATGTCAATTCACACTAACCCCAGTTCGCAGCCATTGCCCCGCATCCTTCTCATCCTTTCCTATCCTGTATTTGTCAAAATGTATTCTAAATGTTGTGAATGTACCCACCTTAACTACTTCTGCTGGTAGCTCATTCCATATGCGTATCACCCTGTGTGGAAAAAAGTTGCTCCTCAGGTTCCCTTGTATTCTTACCCCTCTGAATTGATGCGCTCTAGTCCGTGATTGTCCAATCCCGGGAAGTAAAGGCTGGGTGCATTCACTCTATCCATGCCTGTTATGATCTTATGCCCTTCAATAAGATCCTCTCCCCAGTCTCATACACGCAAAAGTATAAGGTCCTAGCTATTCCAATCTCTCCCGATAACTCAGAGCCTTGAGTCCTTGGCAACATCCTTGTAAATTTCTTCTTCACTCATTCCAGTTTAATAACATCATTCCTATAGCAAAGTTAACAAAACTGATCATAACGCTATAAGTATGGCCTCATCAGTGCCCCGTGTTCTGCAACACAGCTCCCCAAATTCGCTTCTTAGTGCCCTGACTGATGAATGCCAATGTGCCAAAAGTGTTCTTCATTGCCCTGCCTACCTCTCTATCAACTTTCAGAGAACCATGCACCTGAATTCCAAGGTCGCTCTGTTCCACTACATTCCTTAACATCCAGCCATTCACTATAAAACTCCGATATTGATTTGAGTTTCTAAAATGCGAGAACTTACACTGATCTGAATCCATTTACCATTTCTCGGCCCTCTTCCTCAGCTGATCAAGGTACTGCTGTACGTTCTGAAGTTTCTGATAACCTTTGTCATTCTCCATGTAACCGCCTATTTTATTGACACTTTCAAACTTACAAGTCATGCACGTACATTCTCATCTAAATTATAGATACATGTAATATATAGTGGTGCCAGCATCGCCCCGATGCATTCCATTAGTCCCAGGCCTCCAGTCTGACAAGCATCCTTCCACTATTACTCTTTGCTTCGTGCCATCAAGCCAATTTTGTATCCAATCTGGCAGGTCCTCCTCAATTTCATGCGATCTAACCTTACAGAGCAGCGCACAATGTGGAAGCTTATTGATGGCCTTACTTGAATCCATATAGACTACGCATACCACCCTGACCTCCTCAACGTTGCTGGTCACTTCGCCAAAGAATTCGAACAAATTTGTGAGCTATGGTGTCTGATGCACAAAGCCATGCTGACTTTGATGATAGACTTTTGCCCGAAACGTTGATTTTCCTGTTCCTCGGATGCTGCTTGCTCTGCTGTGATTTTCTAACACCACTCTAATCTTGCTCCGAATCACACCCTGTCTTTCCTAATGCACGTATGTCTTATCTCTCAGAACCTTTTCAAGTAAGTTACCTCCTACAGATTTTAGGTTTAGTGGTCCATAGTTCGCAAGTGTTTCTTTGTATCCCTTCATGAGTAAGGGCACAGCATTCGCAACCCTCCAGTCCTCCGGGACCTCACCTGTTGGCCAGTGATGATGCAACCATATCAGCCAGGGCTCCCACAATTCCTTCTCTGACCACCTGCAGTGTTCCTGAATATATCAGGTCAGGACCAGGAGATTTATAGAAATAAGGCAAAGTCTGAATAATGCGTCTATTTATTTCAGTTATAAACACCAAAGAATGGGAAAGTGACACATTGATGTTTAACATAACAAATTAGAAAACGTATTAGTCATAGGAAGTGGCTTCGGAAGAATTTCAGTCATTGTGGATACCTGAGAATTCTCAGAAATTCATGATGTAGAAACAAGGGCCATGAAATTGATAAGGAAATCAAAAACAGAACATGAATGCTAACACACAAGAACAAAAACACTGCATAAATCTACAATTTGTTTTTCAAAGGAAATAAAGTAAAAGCAAGGTCAAATATGGAAATTGGTAATCGGGAGAGGAGAGTTTACTGTGAAAAACAGGGAAATGGCCAAGAAAATAAACAGCTACTTTGCATCAGTCTTCATGGAGGAAGATCCACAAAATCACCCATTAATACCCAGTGATCATGTCGGGCTTGTGCAACTGAAGACATACAGTCAACTTATATCAGTAACAAGGTGGTATTAGAGATTGTAACTGGATTGAGCATTGCTAAGTCTGACAAACCTGATGTACTTCATATTAAAATGTCAGACATAAATCGGCAATGGAAATATTAATTGCACTGTTGATGACTGTGTTTCATTTTCCTGTGCATTCTGCAGAGGCTAGAAGTCATTGTGGATAAATGGAAGTTAGCAAGTGTGGTCCAAGCACTATAGATTAATGGAAGGAATCCAAGCATCTATGAAGGGAAGAAGACATAGTTTGGAGAATTGCCGAACAATTAACTTGGCATCTGCAAGTTGGAAACTGTTGGAATCTATTATACAGCATGTGATATTGGATATTTAGGAACTAATAGCAACAATGGACTGAAGGGACTACAACAGTTCTTATTTTATATTTCACAATGTTTAAACATATTAATGGATCTGAACACTGTGTCGGGAAAACTGCATTGAGGAGATTTTCTCAATGAACTAGAATGGGGAAGGCTCAATGTGTTGAATGGCCTACTCCTTTCCCGATGTTTCTGTGCAGCCTGTGGGAAAGCTCTGGAAATGTTGTCACAAGCTCTCAGATGTTAGGAACGAGGACTCTGCAGTGTCAACAGGACTGTGATTCCCGTTCCCTTTTCTGATATCGAGGATGGTGCTGGGTATTCTGTCTGGTTTTATCCTTTAAGACCTTGGAGAAGTGAGGTACAATTGAGTGCCGTGCTTGGCCGTTTCAGGGACCATTGAAGGCTCTGTGTCTGGAGTTATTTTTAGCCCAGACCAGGAAAGCACGGGAAATTCACTTCCTGAAAGTACGTTGGGAAAAGAAAATGGATGTTTGCAATCAACATTGGATGCAATGTCACTGTTGCCATCACCAGTTTCTAGATCATGATATTTTATTAATTTTTTTGACCTCCACCAGCTGCCCAGAGCATTATCCTGTATTGGATTAGTAATCCAGTGACATTTCCACAACAGCACCATGTCCACAAAGGAACATATCGTAAATCACACTGAGCGAGTCATTTCTGTACGGCTTGACAGCTCTGTCAAAATGAACTCCCACCAATGTGATTATCGTGAAGGCACTGAGGGAATGTTAAATGGTCAGAATGTAATGATTAATCTATTAGGGGACGGGACATAATTGAGTAATTTTCCACATTGCCGGGGAGTTGTCAGAGTTGGAGCTGGAATGGAAAAGCTGCCCCAGGGACACGGCATGTTGTGCAGCATAAGTCTTCAGTACCATTGCGGGAATGGGGTCAGGGCCCATTGCCTTTGTCATATCTACGTGTCTAACTGTTTCTTCATGTCAAGTGCAGCGAATCGAGTTCGTTGAAGACTGGCATCTGTGATTCTGTGGGCATCATGACGAGTGTGACGTGGATCATTGATTCAACGCCTCTGGCTAAGGACGGTGCAGATTCTACATGCTTGTCTTTTTCATTAATGTGCAGGGCTGTTCCATTACTTAAAATGGGGATATTTGTGGAGACCGTTCCTCCAATAAGTTGTGTAGTAGTACACCGACATTTATGTCTAGATGTGGCAGGACTGCAGAGCTTAGATCTGATCTGTTGGTCTTGGGATCATTTCGTTCTCTCTATCAGATGTTAGTTCTGCTGTGCGGAATGAAACAATTCAAGTGCAGTAGCTTTAAAGGTTTATCATCAGCTTTAGGTACACATGGTCCTGACCTTGGCATGTTCACTCACACACATCACTGAACCATCACTTGGCTTGGTGGTAATTGTAGACTGATGGAATATCCTGGGGAAAATGATAAGATTATGTTTGAATACAATCCTGCTTCTATTGCTGCTGTTGTCAACAGCATCACGTGATAGCCCAGTTTGAGCTGTAATATCTGCAATGCAATTCTACTGACTGTCCCCCAGTTCATATTGAGACCCATTCACCCATCAGCTGTGAACTCAGTGACATCACCTGGTTTCTGATGCGGTAATACTTCCATTATTCAACTCTCATTCTGCTGAGGGCCTCTCCTGGGTGTCATGTTTCCAATTTGTTGCATTACTCAAACCCTTTAACATATTCATCTGACACTTCTCCTTTATCTTAATGTCATCTTCTGCGGTTCAATTGAATGTGTTTCTCTCTGGTTTTCTCCCTGACCATGATGAAGAGCTCTGTGGTGTCAGTGATGCCAGCCACATGCAGTTTCAGAGCCAATGAATGTGTGCACTTTGCATTATCGTTCAGTTCCCAGGGTCCGACGCTCCGTGTTGGACAGGGCGTTTGAGAAGCTTTCACAAATTGGAACTTGTTCAAAAATTCCTGAAGAAACAAACCAGGTCTGCGGGCGTATTTTGTCGTGAATGTAGAGTTAATCTTTTGGGTCCAGTGAACCTTTTACGAAGCTCTCAGTTTCTCCAGTAATTTTTGTATTTTTAGTTCCAGTATCCTTCGCTATTTATTTAATTGAACATTTGTGCTGTGCCTATTCGTTTCTGGAGAAACCCAGCAGGTCTGGCAGCATCTGCAGAGACAGAGAAACAGAGTTAGCCTTGCACGTCCGTGTTATTTGTTCAGAACTGAAAAAAAGTTGGAAACTGGGCTTTTTAATCCCTTGCAGGAGTTGGGGAATGCATGAATTGGAAACGAAGGCATGGCATAAGATAACGGGCTATTAGCAGTTGTGAACGAGAAGATGATGGAAAATGGGTTTAAATTAAGATGCGAATGGGGGAAAGGGGTTCTCTCTAACTGAGGGTAAAATAAAGAAAGCACAACCACACAAAGTCACCGAAAGAACAGGAGAGAGAATGTTGACCATGTGGTATTGTGTAGATCTAGCAAGAGATAGGTTTTCAGTCTACAGATCATCACCTTCTTCACACTAAAGAATTCAGGTGCTTGACCTCTTATTGGCACTAGTAAGAGTTTCATGCTACCTTAGTTTTGTAACATAGAGTAAAACTAACAGTATGAAGTTTGGGCTGTTTTCTTTACCTGTCATCTTTATAATTCTTTCAAATTGGAAGTGCTTATTGTTAAATATTTTATCTTGAAGTTGGTATCAGATGGAGTGTAGGAGGTTGAGGGGTGACATTCTCGAAGTTTATAATGTCTTGGGAGGCATGGGTGGGGTGAATAGCCAAGGTCTTTTCTGCAGGATCAGGGAGGTCAAACATAGACGCATAGCTTTAAAGTAAAAGAGGGAAAACTTGAAAGGGACAAAGGGGCAACTTTATTTACACAGAGGGTGATGTAAGTATGGAATGAGCTGCCAGAGGAATAGTCATAGATGCAAGTACAGCTACAATATTTCAAAGACATTTGGACAAACATAAAAATGGGAAACGTTTAGAGGCATTTGGGCCAAGTGCAGGCAAATGAGACCAGTTTAGTTTAGAAAACCTGGCCAGCATGGACAAATTGGACCAAATGGTCTGTTTGTGCACAATATGACTGTATGAATCTAGAAAGCGAGGAAGATGTATGAAAAGATATGACGTAATAAATTTGCAAGAATTTTAAAAGCAAGCATCACGAGCTTTTCCGTCTGTATAAAGAAAAGCTTAAAAATGTGTCTGTGAGCTGAGGCAGAAGTGCAGTCAGGAAAGTACATTGAAGCCATATGGAGGGTGTTACTAGGGAACTGGCCACAGGGAACAGGCGATAAATTACACCAGTATTTTAAATCGTTCTTCATGGGGAAAGTACTGTAAGCATTTCAATGGTATAAACAAAATGGTAATAGGAAGGAATTTCTTGAACTGTCTGGAACAAAAGTAGCAAGGTTTTAGACTAACAGATAAGAATAAGGATAGCAGGTCAGCAGTTAATTTTAAAAGAAGTGGTCACAGAGTGACTAGCGGCACTGTGTCAAATATTCCATAACACTCTGGATTACAGGATTGTTCCAGCGAAACTGGAGACCCTCCAATGCGGCGCCTGTCTTCAAGAAAGGAAAGAGACAGAAAGCAGGAACCATTTTGCCTAACCATTATTGCTGGGAATCTTCCAGAGCCTGTTGGTAAGGAAGGAATTGCAGAGCAGTTAGAAGAGCTAAAGCCAGAGTTGGCATGGTTTTGTGAAAGGGAAACGACTTTTGTAATGTAAAATCATGCATTTTTTTTCTCGAGATCCCTGAGAATGTCAAGATTAGAGTCAGGCTGGAAAAGCACAATAGGCCAGGCAGCATTCAAGGAGCAGGAAAGTCAATGTTTCGCGCAAGAGACCTTCATCAGGAACTCCTGAGAATGTGACAAACAGCCTTGGTAAAGGGAACTAGTCAACATGAGGCTTTCCAGAGATTTGCCACAAGGTATCACAAAATAAATGTTCTGACACAAGACAGAGGCTTTTAGTTTGATGGAATGACGGTGGGTTAACACATAGAAATCGGAAAGTCAGGATTAATGGATCTTCATGAGAAAGATGTATCTACTGGATTACCACAAATATCAGGCCGATGGCATCAGTTATTAACAATCTACACTGATAGACTGACGGCGGGAGCTGAATGCAATATACATCCGAGTTTCTGGATGACACTGAGAAGCAAGATTCAGGCTGTTATTTAATGGAGAGGACTCCCAAAAAAGGAGCAGTACAAAGGGATTGGAGTGTTCCTGTGCAAGAAACGTAGCGTCAGCATGCTGATGTTGCAAGTAACTAGGTTGGTTCATGAGGCGAGTTCCTGGCATGAAAGGTTTGATTTGTTGAGTGCATCGAAAATGGTGAGGCGATTATTCATTACGGTTGAAATGCATAAGGGTGATATTACTGAAATGTACAAGATACAGAGGGGGCTTGACAAGGTAAATGCTGAGAAGGTGTTTCCTCTGAGTCTCGAATTCAAGGAGATAGATACCGACTAGAGTTTCAATCTTCTCTCAGAAGTTAGTGAATGTCTGAAATTCCATATTCCAAAAGAGTTGTGGAGGGATACAACGAATTGCGTGGGAAAGCGGAGTTCAGACCTGGAGCCGATCAGCAATGTTCTTATAAAATGAGCGTTCAGGCTTGAGGGGCCGACTCTTGTTTCTTTTTCTTGCATTCCTATGTTATGCTTTTGGAAAGTAGCGGGTTATTTTCCTGGAAATCGTATTGTACAATGTTGCATTCAGGGAGAGCAGAAGATTTGTTAGAGTTAACCCTTGGTGGGGTATGGTGGCTGTATTCACTGTGAATCTGGGTCTGGAACATGACTCACGTATGGAGGAGAAGTTACAGAGAGGGGAAGCCTGGAAAGAAGGATTGAGGTTGGTGGTCACTTTCTGACTCAGCCTGGATTTTCTAAGTACATTTCTGAAACTGCAACAAACCATTGGAGTGGTCTCGATCTGCCCCTGTGTAGCAGGTCCCAAGGGCTGAATGGAATATAAGAACACAGGGCTGAGGGACACAAGTGGGGAAGGTCTTGCCTCATCTCATTGTGTTCCCAGCTGCACTTTTCTCTCCATGCACCATTATCCCTGATTCACCTGGCTATAAACAATCAGACGAGGCCAGCCTTGCTTTAATATAATGATTCGACCATCCCAAACTTCTGAGAAAGAGAATTCCCACTTTAATGAAATCCACCTTTGAGAATTTCTCCTTAATCCGGTTCTGACTGAAGTTGGAGGGTGTCAACAGTTTCATTTTCTAGTCCCATTCCTCCACTGCTCATAACACATTTTAAATGTAACCGATTATAACCGATGATATGACCGATTATAAAGGTTTCAGACTGGGCCTGATTCAGTGACAGGAACAAGTCAGGCAGATTTCTTTCATCAGCCGCAGGTAACTAATAGGGATAATGGAACAGTATGGTGGATTTGTGGTTAGCACTGCTGCCTTATATCAGCAAGCAGCTGAGCTCAATTCCACCCTCGGCCGAACCTCTATGTGGAGTTTGAACATTCTTCCCTTGTCTGTGTGGGTTTCTTCCCAGTTCTCCAGTTTCCTCTCATATTCCAAAGATGTGCAACTTAGAGTGATTGGCCATGCTAAATTGCTCAGAGTGACCAGGAATGTGTAGGTTAAGTGGGTTAGTCATGGGAAATGCAGGGTTACATGGATAGGGTAGGGGGACAAGTCTGTTTAGGATACTGTTCGGTGGATTTGTGTGGACTCGATGGGCAGAATGCCCTGCTTCCACACTCCAGGGGTTCTATGACAATGACTTCAAGTTTGGACTATGCAAGCACCCTGTGGGTATCTAGTTGATCCATTCACCTCAAGGCATTGTATATTGCAATAAGATCAGCTCTCATACCAAGGCTAACCTATTAAAGTCTCCATGTTGTCAACACTTCGTCCACCGAATAAGTGAAGGGAAGCACCTCTGAACTGCTTCCAATATTATTATATTCTTTCTCAGATAAGGATACCAAAATAAAACAAATCTCACACATCGATGAGTCGGTTCATGTTCATTTTTTCAGGGTGTAGTGAGTCTTTGGAATACTCTTCCCTGCAGACCATTCGAGGCAGATATTGAATATTTTTGAGGCAGGTTGACAAATCGCAAAGGAGTCAAGGATTATCGAGGAGTGGGCAGCAATGTGCCGTGTGGGAAAAATGTAGACAGTAGTACTAAATGACACGGCTCCAGAATATCCAGGAATTAAACGAAATGATAACATCGATAAAATTTTAAGGGGTAGACAAGATGGCAGAGATCTGAAAGGTCTGCTTTGCTGGGCTCTGAATCACAGTGGTAATCTAACCGACCTCACCACAGTCATTTACTTAACATTCAACACGAAATGAGCTACAGAATCCTTACTAATCCCGTTTTGTCAAATGGAAATGACAAAACACGGGAAAGGATCGAGTAAGTCCCAACACGCAGGGCAACGTCAGAAACTTTCAGCACGCCTGAGTCTGTAGTTGTAACCCACTCTGCTCATTCGATAGACCCAGTTACTCACCAGGCCTTGGTCTCTGAGTTCACCAAGTTACGTGAAATGATTGAAGCTATGATTGAAGAAAAGTTCAGCAGGAAACTAGAACCGCTCTCAGCCGTGCTCCAAAAACATGACGAGCAAAGTGAAAACCTTGGAAAGAGAACAGATGAGGTCGAGCGCCAAACTGCAGGGGCAGAGTCTGTGATCGATCCTTCTAAGGACCGGATCCTCGCCCTTGGAAAACATATCCGTACCTTAACTGAACAAGGTGACGACCTCAAGAACAGGGCAGAATGAAAAATGTTCATGTCATCGGTCTGCTGGAGACATAAGGTGTTCAGCCAGTGATTTTTTTTTCGAGAACTGGCTGCCGTGATTCATTCACTTCGAAGCTGAAGAGGGACGGGTGAAGAGTTAGACTGTTCATCGGGTTACGGCGCGCAGGTCAGACTCAGACTAACGACCTCACCCTGTCCTTGTGCGATTACGTAGTTGCAGGGCATTCAAAGACTTATGGAAGCTTCCAGAACACAGGGAAAAGATCCGACAAGGGCTCCAAGATTATGTTTTTCCAGGTCTTTTCAGCGGCAGTGATTCAGAAAAGAAAATCTTTTGATGATATCAAGAGAAGACTAAGGGAACTTGAGATTCAGTATTCCTTGTGGGCAGCACGGTGGCACAGTGGTTAGCACTGCTGCCTCACAGCGACTGAGACCCGGGTTCAATTCCCGACTCAGGCGACTGACTGTGTGGAGTTTGCACGTTCTCCCCATGTCTGCGTGTGTTTCCTCTGGGTGCTCCGTTTTCCTCCCACAGTCCAAAGATGTGCGGGTCAGGTGAGTTGGCCGTGCTAAATTGCCCGTAGTGTTAGGTAAGCGATAAATGTGGGGGTAGGGTGGGTTGCGCTTCGAAAGGCCGGTGTGGACTTGTTGGGCCGAAGGGCCTGTTTCCACACTGTAAGTAATCTAATCTAATCTATGGAAGTTCCACAGTTGCCTTATTAGAGCAGGGAGAGGAACATTCAGAGAAGTCCATACTTCCTGTCCATGTTCAGGGAGACTGTGCCCAATGAGAGTCTGTTCGCGAGCGTTTGTTCCCGTGGAAGAGAGTTCAGCACAGGAACAACATCTTGATTGTGATTGTTTTAGGGGGTGGAGGATTTTTGAAGTGATGGTTACAGCAGAGTAAACGTACAACAGAGCAGAATCATGCAGCCTACGAAAATAATTTTTTTTTTATTCTCCCTCACAACTGACTTCACGGGAGCAATTGGTGATGGGAGATGTGACCAATAGCCAGCAATGTGAACATGTAGTCCAGTCCAGATATATTGTGGACGAATGTGCTGTATTGCTCTGACTGTGATTGATGTCAGTCTCCATGCAATGCATCTGTTTCACTGGAGGGTTTCCCGCTCCTATTAGTAAGAGGCTTCATTCAGTGTACTATCCCACTGTAGTAAAAGATGCATCAGCTCTAACAGTAACAGAGATCTGCAGCTGCATAGATCCGAATCTGAGAAAATTGACCGGAATATTACAACAATGGCGAGGAGGTTTTCCTTGTGTCTTTTTAAAATCTCCCCCTCTTGGGGATTTCTAACATATCGGATATCAGCATTGCTGATGATTATTCTGGGCGGGCTGGAGGGTGTGTTTCTCAACTATTCTCGCTATTGTTGGTGTTCTCTACCTCTGTCCATTCATTAATCCCATAAACAAGTTTGAACTTCGTTGCAATTTCTGTTATCTATATTTGTCAGAGAAAGAAACTATTGTCTTCAGTTTCAATTGCAGTCTCCATTCATTACTCATGAATTGCAGACCACTCCCTCATAAACATCTGCGAACAAAACTGTGCACAACCTCGAGATCTCTTTTTGCCCTGAACCGATTTATGTTTCCTGTTCTCTCTGTCACCAAACCTGTCCACTGCCAACTCCTAATATCCCCAATCTTCATCTCTGTGTCAGTGCTGTTGCTGAACAAACCATTGGCTGCACGTTGGTAAAACTCAGACTTAATGTTTCAAGCTCTCTTCTGACCACTTTTCTGATTACAAATATTTCAATCATAAAATTGTTCTTGTCTCGGAAGTTACTTCATGATTAGGACAATGTATGAATGTAAGAATGTCGATGGATGTAATTCAGAAGCTAAGCTTATTAAACGAAAGAATTTCTGTCAAGTGATTTGTTTCAAGTCCACCACAGAACTTGAATAAAAATGGTAAGAATTGGAATAAAAGTGAATTTCACGAAAAACAAACATAAAAGCAACATTTTTTTTGTCTGAAAACCTTCATCTTTCACTGATCACCTTCGGTAACGAAATCTAATGTTATTACCCGGTCTGGAGTAAGTGTGACTTGAGACCCATGGCAATCTGCTTAACATTAGATTGGCTTGTGGAATGGCCTCATAATCAGAGCAATTAGTGATGGTCACCAAATGCTGCCCTTGGCAGAGATGCCAACATCCCACGGATTAACAAAATTCAGGGTGAAATCAAATAAAGGAAGATGCTTAAAATGTGAAATTATGGACAGAAATGCAAAGAAATGAACAGAAAGTGCTGAGAAACTTTCCTGAACTGGAAGCAGCTGGAAAGGAGTGTGATTAATACCGTTGACAGGGAAGCCTGCTTTGAAGGGGAGGAGGAATCAATAGAGAAAGAGAGATATAGAAGAAAAAGAGAAAACAAAGAGAATGATGATCAGCTGGGCTGGAAATCAAATGTGAAATTCACCCCATCTATTTTTCGCCTTTCCCATCTTCCTGAATATCATGCCCTTGTATATACAGGTATCCCCCGCTTTTCAAAAGTTTGCTTTTCGCCACTTCCTTTTCCGAATGACTTACATTATGACCTTGTTTCGCTAACCAAAAGATATCCGAACAGGGTTTTCACTTTTACGAAGAAAGCCGAATGTTTTCCCATATAAATTATTGCCACTGCACTTTACACCATATCAGCTTGCGAACAGTTTCGTAGGAACACTCTACTTACAAATACTGAGGGAAACCAGGATATATCTAAGATCATGTTTAAAGCGATTTAATTCCCTCTGTCTGTCCTCCCTAAGTGTGGTCATCTTCGTATATTCCTTAATTAGATATGGGTATCTCTGACTGGGGCAGCATGAGTTCATTTTTCCAGTTGCCCTTGAGAAGATCTTGAGCCCCTGCAGTCCACGTGTTTGATCTGATTTGGTTTCATTTACTTTAGTCAAATGCACAATGGAAAGGTGTGTTCTTATTGTAGTGAAGGCACCTGATAGTAAACAAGAAAACAGAGATCACGGGGTCCTTGGACAGAGTGAGGCATGCAAGGTTACAGCTTCACAGGAGGTGTGCAAAGTAAGATCGACATTAGCAAGATTAATATTATTTAAAAAGTGAGAGATGTTAATTTGTCAGTTTAATAATAGTAGGGAAAGAAGTGTTCCTGAGCATGTTTTCAAGCCTCTGTGTCTCCTTCCTGTTGGAAGAGGTTGTAGGTGATCATTACCAGTTTGGGAGAGAGATCTTTGATGTTGCCAGCCTTTCTGCGACAATGACAAGTATCAATGGACGGAAGGTTGTCTTCCGTGATGGTCTGGACTGTGCACACAACCGTCTGTAATTTCTTATGGTCCTGGGCACAGCAGTTACCATGTCAGGTCATTGTGCACCCGAATAGAGTGCTTTGAGTTGCCAGTATACAGAGCACTGGGAGACGGGCTGTTTCAAAATAGTTAGATGTAACAATTGGCTGTTAAATGGATATCCACGTTGTGATTACTGTTTTAACAACAATTGAAATTTAACTGATAATTTTAAATTATGTCTTCTATACCAAAACCTTGTTGAGTGCATTGTAATGCCAACATCGAACCAATGAGCCATCGCCTGCTTCAAACGAATAGTGAAGCCAACGAAGGAGAAAGAGAAAGAAACAAAGGGAAGGAGAGAGAGAATACAGCGAGGGAACAGATGGACAGTCAGTCAAAGAGAGAAAGGAAACAAAACAAGGAAACAAACAGTCACATGTGCAGGGAGAGGGAAAGATAATAGGTTCAGGGAAAGAAACAGAAGACAGGGAAAAGGAAAACACAGGGAAATAGGCAGTGTGAGGGAAAAAGTGAAAGACAAAGATCACAGGGAGCTGGGGATAGGGTCAAGGGGAGCTGGGGGAATGGGAGGAGCTGGGAGTGAGGACCGGAGAGACCTGGGCGTGAGCACTGGAGGGAGCTTGGGGTAGGGAGGTGAGGATTTATTTTGTCCTGCACTAAGATATCCAGGCCGACCATGGATCAAGGTAAGCATGGATATACTGAACAATGGCTGTAAAACATGTCTGAGAGGCACATAGGTTACCCTGCACAGGGTGTGTGCGAGGCGAGATCAATATGGACAAAATCAGCATTATCTGAGGTTAGAGAGTCCATTCATCGGTCTAATAACAGCTAGGAAGAAGCTGTTCCTGAACTAGCTGCTCTGTGTGTTCAAGCGTCTGTATCTTTTAGTCTGATGGAAGAGGTTGTGGGAGATCTTTACAGACATATGATGGGTCTTTGGTAATGTTAGAACAAAGAGCATTCCAGTACAGGAGCAAGCCATTTGGCGGTCCAAGCCTGCGCCGATCCAAATCCTCTATCTCAACCTGTCTCCTATTTTCTAAAGGTTTGTATCACTATGCTCCTTGCCCATTCATGTATATTTCCCGAAACATCTTAAATGAATCACCACTGGTTACAGTGCTTGCCCTACTACGCTCTGTCCCCTGTTGCCAAGCCAGTTCTTTATCCATGTACCTAGCACACCCTGGACACCATGTGACTTCACTTTCTCCATAACCTGACCATGGGAAATCTTATCAAACGCCTTCCTGAAGTCCATGTACATGACATCTCAGACCCTCCCTCATCAATCAACTTTTGTCACTTCCGCAAATAATTCTATTAAGTTGGTAAGACAAGACTTTCACCACAATAAACCATGTTGCCTCTCACTGATAAGACCATGTTCATCCAAATGAGAATAGATCCTATCCCTCAGTATCTTCTCTCGCAGCTTCCCTACTGATACGTCAGGTTCACCGGTCGATAATTAAATGGATTATTCATGCTACCCTTCTTACACAAGGGGATTAGAAATGTTCCAGTCCTCCGGGACCTATGTTGTGTTCAAGGATTTAACAAAGGTATCTGTTAAGGCCCTAGTTTTTCCCTCTCTCCCTTCCCTCAGTAATCTTGGATAGATGTTGGCAGCCTTTCTGCGGCAACGAGCCATGTAAATAGAGTCAATTATTGGGAGATTGGAGTCCGTCATAGTCTGGGCTGTGA
This sequence comes from Hemiscyllium ocellatum, assembly GCF_020745735.1. Classification (NCBI taxonomy): domain Eukaryota; kingdom Metazoa; phylum Chordata; class Chondrichthyes; order Orectolobiformes; family Hemiscylliidae; genus Hemiscyllium; species Hemiscyllium ocellatum. Next base: position 141,264 of record NW_026869127.1, on the reverse strand, counting down.
ACACAATCTTCTGTAGTTTCTGATGTTCCTGGGCATAGTGTTGCCGTACCAGGCCATTACGCACCCGGACAGTACGTTCACAATAGTTCATCTGTAGAAGTAGTACATGCTAAATATCCTGAGCCAAGTGAGGAAGGAGAGACGTTTTTGAACCATCTTGATTGTCACATCTATGTGAGAAGTCCAGGGTAGGTTGCCAGTTATCATCACTCCGAGGGACTTGACGCTCTGCATTCTCTCAACCATTGATGTAGATCGTGGCTTGTTCCCCTCCTTTCGTTCTAAAGTCAATGATCAGTTCTTTACATTTGCCGAGTTTGAGAGGGAGGTTATTATCATTCCACCAAACCCACTATCTCTTTTCTATGTTCAGACTAATCGCTGTTTGATATCACTCCTGCTTTGGTGATGTCATCAGCAAACTTACAGTTGGCATTGCTTGGAATTTGGCAACACAGCCACGTGTGTACTGGAGTACAGTAGGGGGCTGAGGACACAGCCGTGTGTGTACAGGGAGTACAATAGGGGACTGAGGACACAGCCATGTGTGTACAGGGAGTACAGTAGGGGTTGAGGGCACAGCCGTGGGTGTACAGGGAGTACAGTAGGGGCTGAGGACACAGCCGTGGGTGTACAGGTTAGTACAGTAGCGGGCTGACGACACAGCCATGGGTTTACATTGCGGACAGTAGGGGGCTGAGGGACACAGCTGTGTGTGTGCAGGGAGTGCAGTAGGGGGCTGAGGACACAGCCGTTTGTGTATGCGAGTACAGTAGGGGACTGAAGACACAGCCGGGTGTGTACAGGGAGTATAATAGGGGACTGAGGACACAGCCATGTGTGCACAGGGAGTACAGTAGGGGCTGAGGACACAGCCGTGTGTGTACAGGGAGTACAGTAAGGGGCTGAGGATACAGCCGTCGGTATGCAGGGAGTACAGTAGGAGGCTGAGGGACACAGCTGTGTGTGTACAGGGAGTACAGTAGCGGACTGAGGACACAGCCGTGTGTGTACAGGGAGTAGAGTAGGGGGCTGAGGACACAGTCCTGTGAGTACAGGAAGTAGAGTAGGGGGCTGAGGGCGCAGCCATGTGTGTACAGGGAGTACAGTAGGGGGCTGAGGACGCAGCGGTGTGCGTACAGAGAGTACAGTAGCGAGCTGAGGGACACAGTCGTGTGTGTACATAGAGTACTGTCAGGGGCTGAGGACACAGCTGTCTGTGCACATGGAGTACAGTAGAGGGCTGAGGATACAGCTGTGTGTGTACGGGGAGTACAGTAGGGGCTGAGGATACAGGCGTGTGTGTGCAGGGAGTACAGTAAGGGGCTGATGGACACAGCTGTGTGTGTATAGGGAGTACAGTCGGGGGCTGAGGACACATCCTCCAGGAGCTCCAGTGTTGAATGTTATTGTGGCGGAGGTTCAGATACCTATCTTCACTAATTGTGGTCTGTGGGTCAGAAACCGGGGAATCCAATTGCAGAGGGTGGTGCTGCGACTAAGGTAACGGAATTTTGAGAATCAGTCTGGAGGGGATAATGATGTTTAAGGTGGAGTTGGCGTCAATGAGCAGGAGTTCGGTGCAGGTGTCTTTGTTGTCCAGATGTCCTAGAGATGAGTGCAGGGCTTGGGATCTGGCTTCTGTTGTGGACTCGTTACATCAGTCGGCATATTATAGGGGACCAAGTCAGGATGGGAGATTGGAGGTGATGTGGGCCATATCCAGCCTTTCAAATCACTCCATGTTTATTGAGATTAGAGCCACTGGGCGGCAATCATTAAGTCATTAAAGCATGAGCTTTCTCACTTACAAGGTTGATGTTATGATTTAGAGATGCCAGTGTTGGACTGGGGTGTACAAAGTTAAAAATCACACAACACCAGGTTATAATACAACAGGTTTAATTGGAAGCACAATGATGAAGGTTGATGTTGTTCTTCTTGAAGCAGATTGGGACTTGAGCTTGTGGGAGGGAAAGGCTGAAATTGTATGTGAATACCTCTGCCAGTTGGTCCTCACAGGATCTGAGTGCTCAGCCGGGAACACTATCAAGGCCCAGCGCTTTCCTTGATTTGACCTGCAGGAAGACTGATCATGCCTGCAGCGTTGAGAGCGGGCACAGGCACATCCGAGGCTGTCGGGGCAGGTTTCAGCCTGGCAATCGCACAGTTATTCATCATAGACATCCCCTCGTCGACTTCCCTCCATCGTCATCAATACACAGTGACATGGTTGGTGTGATTACCACTCAGTTAGTGTTGAGACGGAGTGACATCAATAGGCCGGGATTGTGCGCCATAATGAAGTAAACTAACAACAAAAGAGGGTAGGGTGCGCTTCAACTGAGAGTCAGTGGTGCAGGGAGTGAAAACTCTCCAGGTGTAATTCAAGTCAAGCTGCTGCTTCACCCTGAATGGAATCAAGCACCGAGACTGTTGCACCTTGTAGATTGTGGACAGTCCTCAGGGAACCAGGAAATGTATTATATATGAACAAACTCAACAAAGGTCTTGAGGACAGTTTTGCTAAGTTTGCAGGTGATATCGATGAAGTGGGGAAGCTGCAGAAAGGCTTGAACAGTTTAGGACTGTGGGAAGACAAATGGCTGATGGAACACAATATGGGAACGTGTGAGAATATGCACTTTGGTAGGCGTAATAGGGGAGACACTATGTTCTAATAGGATGCATTAAATCTGAAGCCCAAACGGATTTTGAAGCACTCGTCCTCTCTTATGGTTAACGTGCATGTTCGGTTGGCAGTTAGGAAAGCAAAAGCAATGTTCGCATTCATTTCAAGAGACCAAGAATGCAAGACGAGAGGCATACTGTTGAGAATGCAATGGGCTATGGACAGACGGCATTTGGACAATTGTGAGCTGTTTTGGCACTACCTCTGGAGAAAGATCTGCTGGTATTGGAGGTGATCCATCCTGGGGATGACGGCTTGTCATATGAGCGGCAGTGTGTGTACATGATGGAATTTAGAAGAATTGTGGGTATTGGGGGGCGGGGGGGCGGGGCGGTGTCTGATTGAAATTAATGGATTACTGCAAAGATTGATACAGTCAGTATGTAGAAGATATTTCCATTTTTCATCGAGACAATGACAAAAAGGCACAGTATCAGAGTGAAGGAATGGGTTGAATGGCCTAAATCTATTGCTATATCTCATGCTGTTTAGGTCATAGGGTCTATTATTCAGTATAGACTTGTAAGTCTCTGACCTCTTCTTGTAACCCTTGTATTTGTATGTTAGTTTGACTTCACGTTCTGGTCAATGGTAACCCCTGTGATATGGACGGTGGGAGGATTCAGTGTCTGCCAGTATGCCATCAATATTTTGAATATGAGCTGCTATCAGTGAGTCTCATCTGGCGGGAGTACATTCTGTCTACGATGATTGTCATTTTCTGTTTGGTAGTTTCGAAGGATTAATCCTGTTACGCCAGAATTGTTGATTTAAACAGAACAGATGCAATTTATCACAGCATTCAGCAACAATATGTCATCGAATACTGAACACCCTTCTAATAACAAAAAACTCTAAAATGTTCAATATTAAAAAGACTGCTTTCCTGTTTGTGTTCAAATCAGATAACCTGTCCCATCGAGATGCTCAACTTGAAACTATTTTTAAAAATATATTTTTTGAATGTGGGCATCACTGAAAGTGCCCAGCATTTCTTGCCCGTCCACAGTTGCCCTTGAGAAGGTGGTGCTGAGCTGCCTTCTCGAACTGCTGCAACCTACCTGCTATGCGGTGACCCACTGGTTCTGCTCCTGGCATGCTCTCCTGCATTCTCCAATGAACCAGGGTTAATCATCTCGTTCGATCGTAATGGTTGAGTGGAGGAATGCTGGGCAGTGACGTTTCAGATTGTGCTGGAATATAGTTCTGCTGCTATTGATGGTCCACAGTGTCTTGTGGACGCTCAGTCTTGAGTTGCTAGATCTGCTAAACGTCTGTGTCATTTAGCACGGTGACAGTGCCACACAACACAACAGAGTTTATGGAGACAGCAGACTTCGTCTCTACAAGGACAGTGTGGTGATCACTTTTACCGATACTGTCATGGACAGATACATCTGCAGTTGGTAGATTGGTAAGGATGAGGTCAGGTATGTTTTTTACCCTCTTGTTCATTCCCTCACCACCTTCTGCAGACCCAATTAGGTAGCTATGTCCTTAGGAGACTACCAGCATGATCAGTCGTACTGCTGCCAAAACCACTCCTGACAGTCGACTTTGAAATCCCCCAGCCAGAATACACTTTGTGCCCTTGCCACAGTCAATGCTTTCTCCAAGTGTTGTTTAACATGGAGGAGGACTGATTCAGCTGAGGAACGACGTTACGTGGTAATCAGTAAGAAACTCCTTTGCCCATGTTTAATTTCTGTTATTTCCATAAGGTATGATTCCGTGAGTATGGCTATGTCAGGCTGTTGCTTGACTAGTCTGTAAGGCAGTTGTTCCAATGTTGGCACTAGACCTCAGATGTTAGTAACGAAGACTTTGCAGGTTCTATAGTGATGTTTCTAATGTTGACTTTTCCAGTGCACATTTCGATGCCAGGTGGTCCATCCCGTTTCATTTGTTTGAAACATTGTAGCGATTGGAACAACTGAATGACTCATTAGACCATTTCAGGGGGCGATTGGGAGTCACTGACATTGCTTTAGGTCTGGGGTTTGCATGTCAGCCAGACCAGGTGAGGATGGAAGATTCCTTCATTGCAGGATATTGGTGAACCAGATAGATTTTTCTGACAATTGTCAATGATTTCATTCTCATCAGTAGATTCTTAATTCCAGGGATTTTTTTTTACATTATTGAATTGAATTTCCACCGTTTGCAGTGGCGGGATTCAGCTTGGATCCACAGATCAGGAACTGATTTATCTGGACTGATAATCTATTGGTAATACCATGAGACCTACTTGGAACCACATGTTGTACCCAGCTGCCATTTCTTGTGATACACCGTTTTTCATTCATTGCTTATGTTATTCTGGAATCTCATCCTTCATTAAATCTAGATTGAAATACACAATCATAGATCATAGAACATAGAAGATACAGCGCAGCACAGGCCCTTCGGCCCTCGATGTTGCGCCGACCGAAGACTACCTAACCTACACTAGCCCAATAACCTCCATATGCTTATCCAATGCCCGCTTAAATGACCATAAAGATGGAGAGTCCACCACTGCTACTGGCAGGGCATTCCATGAACTCACAACCCGCTGAGTAAAGAATCTACCCCTAACATCTGTCCTATACCTACAACCCCTTAATTTAAAGCTGTGTACCCTAGTAACAGCTGACTCCATTAGCGGAAAAAAGGTTCTCACTGTCAACCCTATTTAAACCCCTAATCATCTTGTACACCTCTATCAAACCTCCCCTAAACCTTCTTTTCTCCAATGAGAACAGCCCCAAGTGCCTCAGCCTTTCCTCATACGATCTTCCTACCATGCCAGGCAACATCCTGGTAAACCTCCTCTGCACTCGTTCCAATGCCTCCACATCCTTCCTATAATATGGCGACCAAAACTGCACACAATGCTCCAAAATGAGGCCGCACCAGAGTATTATACAACTACAACATGACCTCAGGACTCCGGAACTCAATTCTCTACCAATAAAGCCCAGTACACCATATGCCTTCTTCACAGCACTATTTACCTGGGTGGCTACTTTCAGAGATCTGTGTACATGGACACCAAGATCCCTCTGCTCATCCACACTACCAAGTAGCCTACCATTAGCCCAGTAATCCATCTTCTTGTTACTCCTACCAAAGTTAATGACTTCACACTTAGCTACATTGAACTCCATTTGCCACCTTTCTGCACAGCTCTGCAACTTATCTATATCCCGCTGTAACCTGCCACATTCTTTTTCGCTGTCAACAACTCCACCGACTTTCGTGTCATCCGCAAACTTGCTCACCCAGCTTTCAAGCCCCCTCCTCTAGGTCATTTCTAAAAATTACAAACAGCAATGGTCCCAAAACAGATCCTTGTGGAACACCGCTAGTAACTGCACTCCAAGATGAACCTATACCATCAACTACTACACTCTGTCTCCTTCCAGCCAGCCAATTCCTAATCCAAACCTCTAATGCACCCTCAATGCCATACCTCCGTAGTTTTTTGCAGTAGCCTACCATGGGGTACCTTATCGAACGCCTTGGTAAAATCCCTATACACCACATCTACTGCTTTACCCTCGTCCACTTCCTTGGTTACCTTCTCAAAGAACTCAATAAGGTTTGTGAGGCACGACCTGCCCTTCACAAAACCATGCTGACTATCCTTGATCACATTATTCCTATCCAGATGTTCATAAATCCTATCCCTTACAATTCTCTCTAAGACTTTGCCCACAACAGAAGTGAGACTCACTGGCCTATAATTACTAGGGCTATCCCTACTCCCCTTCTTGAACAAGGGGACCACATTTGCTATCCTCCAGTCTTCTGGCACTATTCCCGTAGACAACGACGGCATAAAAATCAAGGCCAATGGTTCCGCTATCTCCGCCCTAGCTTCCCAGAGGATCCTAGGATAAATGCCATCAGGCCCAGGGGACTTATCTATTTTCATCCTTTCCAGCATTCCCCAGACCTCTTCCCTTCATACCTCAAGGCCATCCATTCTAATCACTTGTGACTCAATATTCACATCAACAACAGTGTCCTGTTCCTGAGTGAATACTGACGAAAAGTATTGATTTAGTGTTTCTCCAATCTCCTCCGCCTCCACGCACAACTTCCCACTACTATCCTTGACTGGACCGATACCTACCTTAGTATCCTTTTATTCCTGACATACCTATAGAAAGCCTTTGGGTTTTCCCTAATCCTACCAACTAAGGACTTTTCATGTCCCCTTCACGCTGCTCTTAGCTCTCTCTTTAGATCCTTCCTGGCTACCTTATAACTCTCAATCGCCCCAACTAAACCTTCACGCCTCATCTTTACATCGGCCGCCCTCATCCCTTTCACAAGGGATTCCAATTCCTTATTAACCTGCGGCTCCCTCACAAGACCCTTTCCGCCCTGCGTGACTGGTACATACTTATCAAGGACACCCATTAGCTGTTCCTTGAACAATCTCTACATATCATTTGTGTTCTTCCCTTGAAGCCTATTTTTCCATTCCACGCATCCGAAGTCATGCCTCACTGCATCATAATTTTCCTGCCCCCAACTATAACTCTTGCCCTGCAGTGCACACTTATCCCTCTCCATCACTCGAGTAAAAAACTCATGAACGTCTTCTCGACTGCTCGAATTTCACTCAGTCTGTTTTGTTTCAACAGACATTTCAAGGCTGCTGTACCCCAGAGACGAGCAGAAAAAGATAATGTGTGATTGTACACTGTACCTGTCACCGGACCAGCATGTCAGTCCAGAAAATATTCATTGTGGGTCAGAGAACCTCAATTATTATGGCATGGATGGAGGCTAATAAGCCCATCGTGGAGTCACAAGCTTTCCGACTGCACAATTGGAGATAGAGAGAGTGTGTGAAGAGAGCTTGTGTGTGAGCGAGAAATAAACAGAGATAAAGCAAGTGAAGGGAGATAAAGTGAGAGAGGATTGAATGGGGAGTGACTGACTGAGTGCGAGAGGAAGAGGTGTTAGATGAGGGTGAAGTCAGATAGATCGGAAGACTGCATTACGATAGATAAATATGGACAGACAGAAGTTAGAAGCTTTATTTAGAAATTCATCTGGACGGAAAGCCCTTTGTCTGGGCTCTATACACTGTGAGCACTATTCTGATACTGCCTGTCATCCCAAATTATATATTTCTAACAACATCACAGAGCTGGGTTACTGACAGTGAAACAGAACCCATTAGGCCAATAGATTGGTTCCATGGAGAAAGCATAGTTTTTAAATAGGCTATGCCAAAAGCAGCAGGAAATGATAACCACCACCCGCCTCCATGACCCCACTCCTGCCCACACCGATACTGTATGAGAGACTAGGCCAGAGAATCTCAGTGAGGGGACTCACTGACAGAGGTGAAATCACGATCTTAGCTGTGGGTCAAATAATGATTGATAAAGTTTGAATACCACTTTCTTAGTTATGCAATTCACATTTCAATTGATATAGTTCAATATCAGGAGTATATTTTAACAACCTTATCTCTTTGTACTTTGCATATATTAGTGTGTGCAGAAAATCATTTTGTTCCTGTATTTTATATTGCATAAACACATTTGATTAATATTGTCTCTGCTAATTCCTCATTGTCGATGTATGCTTGAATCTGTTCTTCATATGAGTTATAAAGAGTAACATTCCAATTCTGGTAAATGGGGAACATCACTGTCCCTCCACCCAGTCTAATCAGCCATGTCCCCCAGCCCTCTCCGTCTTCAGTCTTTTCCCCAATATCATAATCACAATGTAATCGAAGTCCATTAAATGACACTTCTTGACAGTTCCTTAACATCGATAACATCAACAGCATGACCAACACCTGCCCTCCTTGATCCTGGAATAACAATCTGAACTGTGTTTGTCATGTGCAATTCTCTGTTAACTTATCCGTGCGTTTGTTTTTTGTAACCCACTTTTTGTTTGGCAGGTTTTGCTATCACATCATGGATGATAGTTGTTTTCTCAATATTTTACAGATACTGCAATGACTGATCAGTAGTTACGGGATTCATTTCTGTACTTATAAACAGAGAAGCATGTCTATGTTCCGTTAAACATCTGGCATTACTTCCATATCCAAGGCTGACTGAATGATTACACACAATCAATCTGCCATCATCAACATTACCTCCTTCAGTCACACTCGCATATCACACCCAGAATGCACAAATGTTCAACGTTATTTTGAATTTTAATAAAGTAGCATTGAATTCAAAGGGGTTAACTGGAGCTATTTGTTCAGCGATTGTAATTATGTCAGTCTCCATGGATCGTATACGTCCCTAGAGAGTTTCTCTCTTCTACCAATAAGGGAAGGCTTTCAGCGTTTTATCCCATAGTGTGAGCGGGAGCATGTCCAACAGCAATAAGAGGGATTGGCAGTTTCAGAGAGAAGGGTAGGGGAGATGGAAATCTGGGAACATTAGACTGGAATGTTCCAACAATGGATGAAAATCTGGGAACATTAGGCTGGAATGATCCAACAATGGATAGGAGTTTATCCGATAGTCTTTACTGGCTTTCCTGGCCTTGGATATCATTAGCATAGCGGATTGAAGATGTACTGATGGTTACTCAAGCTGGTTACTATCCTATCCTTGCTACAGTTGGTGTTCCTGGTAAGTCACTCTGTCTGTTTAGTGAAACGGCCTGAACGGATTCGATGCTCATGACATGCAGGTTTTGAAAAGGTGCAAGCCAACGTTTTCAGCTCCAATCAAAGATTCCAATCCTTAAGAATTATAACTAGCAAATTATTATTTACAAATTACTCACCAATACGCGAGGGTAAAACACACTGTTCTCAACTTCTTTGATTCGTTTTCTCTTGCAAAGTGTACATCTTCATATCTTCCCCACAAACCAATCCTGTCCAGTTACCACCGTTAGGACGTCCCAGTCTCCTCCTCAGCCTCAGTTCAAATCCTGAATTAAACATCGTTTGTTCCTTTGTTAATTCCAGATACATCTGTTTCAATTCCCTTCTTACCACATATCCATTGCAAAATAATTGCACTTGAGATGTTTAATTTGTTCTCTGCACAAAATCTGAAAGATGGGCAGACAGTGAACGGTGGGTCAGGTCATTGGCTATTATTCCAGAAACACAGAATGATAATCTGTTGATATCGACTTGCCTTATGCCGATTAGAGAAGGCAGTGGGTCATCTTTCTCTGGTCAAGTCTCTGTTTAACTGCAAACCCACGGAAATTTGTTTTACTATTTATTGTCCTGTGGAACAGCTGACACAGCCACTCAGTTCAAGATCGGCATAACATGCTGGCCTGACCATGGCTGCACACATCCCGTGAGGGCAGAACAAAAGGAAAGGTAGCTCCCTTTCTCTGCCTGCATCCCATATTCCAACGGCTCATTTCTATTCAGGTAGGTAACCATTCACTGTTTTAGATGTATTCTTTGTGATTGAGTCTCTCCCAAGAGTGATATCCATCTCCATGGGCACCTCTGGTGCTGGCTTTCTTGATGCTGACCTACAGATGTGAGGATGTTTTAAAATTCTACATCAGTGGCAGTGCATTGTAAATGAATGGTTTCCTGTGTCACACGAAAGAAATGGAGCCAGCTAAGTGAGAGAAATGAATTATTGTGATCAAACCCGAGTGGCGTTGAGGCAGTGTTTACGGTATTGTGGACAGATTTTCTTTCCTTTATATGGAGTAATCTCCTTACCACACAAATAATGAAGAGGAGTTCCACCAGAATAATCCCTGGGATAATGGCACTATGAGGAGTGAGTGAAGGTTGATCTAGTGCTGTGAGAGAATAAGAGGTGATTGCATTGAACCCTGAGAGTGATGGACAATCACTCCTTATATTCGAAACAGACGATGGAAAGCTGATAAATTCCATGAATGCTATTTCACTCAGGATGCATGATTCGGGATAGTTTAAGTGCAGGGTGGACGTTCCACCCGCCCACCCCAACCCCTACTCCCCATTGAGAGAGACGGAGAGGTCTAAGTTTTGAATAAACTCTCCCCACATTGATACAGTGCAGTTGGTGTGTGATCCTGCACTGAATGTCATATTATCCACCACCCCCACAGCAGCCACAATACCTTCATTCTAAAACAGTTAACGATTCACAACAGCTTCTGACCCTCATGAAGAACATGAATCTATCTTCTCAGAGATGGAAGGTACTCCGTTAAGGTTTAGACCAGAAGACTATAAGACATTGGAGCATAAATTAGGACAGTTAGCCCATCGTGTCTGCTCCGTCTTTCAATCACCGCTGATAGGTTTCTCAAACCCATTCTCCGACCTTCTCCCCGTAACGCTTCATCCCCTGGATAATCAAAAACGATCTATCTCCGTGTCAAATATATTCAATGACCTGACCCCACAGCTTTCTGTGGCAATAAATTTCAAAGAGTCACCATTCTATGGTTAAATAACTTTCTCCTTATCACTGTTCTGAAAAGTATTCCCTTTCATTTAAGGCTGTGCCCGCGGTTTCTAATCCAATGGAAACATCTTATCAACATCCACTCTCTCCAGGTCAGTCAGTATCCTGTCGATATCAATTACATTCCCTCTCATCCTTTCAAACTTTATCAAGTATAGATCCAGAGTACTCAGACATTCATCATGCAATCAGCTTTTCATTCCTATGACCATTCTCTTGAAAATCTTCTGAACACGCTCCAGGGCCAGTACATCCTTCCTGAGGTATGGAGCTCAAAAATGATCACAATCCTCCAAATGTGGTCTGACCAGAGCCGTATACAGTCAGTTCTTATATTCAATTCTTCTCGTAGTAAATGTTCCCAATCATAATAGCAATTGCCCTCCTAACTACTGCCTCAACCTGCAAGCTGACCTTGAGAGAACCCTGCACTAGAACTCCCAAGTCTCTTTGCACTTCAGATTTCTGAATTTTCTCGCCATTTGGAATATAGACCATGCCTCTATTCTTCACGCCAAACTGCATGACCTCACACTTTCCAAAGTTGGAGTGCATCTGACTATCTCTTTACCTGTCCAACTCTTCCTTCAGCCTCTCCGCTTCCTCAATACGACCTGTCCATCAGCCTATCTTTGTATCGTCTGCAAACCTAATCCGAGTGCCCTGAATTCCCTCATCTAGATTGTTAATGTAACAAGTAAAAATTTCTGATTCCAACACTGAGCATTCTGGATCACCACTTGTCCCTGGCTGCCATCCTGAGAGTACTATTTTATCCCCACTCTCTGCTTTCTGCTCGACAGACAAGCTTCTATCCATGCCACTACCTTGTCTCTAACACCAGTAATCTCCTGTGTGACACCTTGTCAAAGGTCTTCTTGAATTCCAGATAGATTACATCCATTGGCTGTGCTTGATCGAGCTGCTCATTTCCTCTTCAAAGATTTCCAATGGATTTGTCAGGCATTAACTTGCCTTGATGAAATCATGCCGACTCTGCCCTATTTTACCAAACACTTTCAACTATTCAGAAATCTCATCCTACACAATGGATTCCAGGATCTTACCCATGACAAAGGATAAACTATTCATGGTGGGTTTTTTTTTGTCTTTCTCCTTACTCCCTTGTTAAAAAGGGTGAGAAGGTTTCCAGTGCTCTGGGATCGTTCCTTACTCTAGTGATTGCTGGAAGATCACCACGATTGCCTCCACTCCCTCTTCAGCTATCTCCCTTATAATAGTGGGATGTAGTCCATCTGGTCACGTTTATTTAAGCACCTTCGGACCATTACATTTTTTTTCTAGCATGTTCTCCATGGTGGGAGGCTCATACTCAGCTCTGGCCCCTCAATCTCTTGAATGTTTAAGGTATTATTCGTGCCTTCCACCACGAAAGATGATGCAAAGTAATTATTCAGTTCCTTGACCATTTTCTCGTTCCCCACTACCATCTCTCCAGTCTCATTTTCCAGCAGTCCAATGTTCACTTTTGCCGCTGTGTTATACTTTATATATCGAAAGAAACTGTTACAGTCTTCCTTTATCTTACTGGCTAGCTTACCCCCATATTTAATAATCTCCCTCCTTATTTTATTTTATTTGCCCTCTGTTTTGTCTTTGTAAGCTTTCCAATCCTCAGGTTTCCCACTGCACTTTGCCACATTATATCATTTCTCTTTTACTTTTGTGCTATACCTGACTTCCCTAGTCAGCTATGGTTGTCCCATCCTCCCTATACAAGCCTCTTTTTCCTCAGGATAAATCTCTGCCGTATCGTGAATTACTCCAAAAATCTCCTGTCATTGCTGTTCCATTGTCTTTCCTGCTGGACCCATCTCCCAGTCAATTCTACCCAGCTCCTCACTCATATCTGTGCAATGGCCTTTATTCAGCTGGAATACCGTTACTTCTGATTCTAACTTCTCTGTCTGAAACTGCAGAGTAAATTCAAACATATTATGATCACTGTCACCTTAGGGTGTCCCAATCTAGTCTGCCTGTACAAACTGCTCCAAAAAGCCATCTCGTAGACATTCCACAAATTCCTTTTCCTGCCAACCACTATCAATCTGAATTCCCAGTCCATCTGTATAATAAGATTCCACATGATCACTGTAACTTTGCTTTTCCTGCAGATCTTTCTACCTCCTAGTGTATCTTACACCCCAGCTCCCAGTATACAACTCCAATTGCATTTTTTCACCTTTTAGATTCCTCAATTCTACCGACACAGATTCTACACAATCTGACCTTATTAAATTTCTTATTATTGATTATTGATTCAATTCCATTCTTAATACTGAGACAATTCTATGTCTCTGCCCACCTTCCAATCTTTACGACAGTTTGAATATCCTTGAATATTCAGCTCCCAATCCTGATCCTCTTGCAGCGATATCACTGTAAAGCCCACTATGTCGTACCTGCCAATTTATGGATGAGTCACAAGCTCATTTACCTTATTCCTTATACTACATGTATTCCGATATAATAGTTCAGTCCTGTCTTACCCGTCGCTCTTCTCATTGTCATTTGTTTGTCCAGCTGTTGTTACCTACACGGACCCTGAACACTGGATCATTCCCCTCCTGCTCCAAGTTCTGCAACAGAGATGATATATCCCAAACCCGAGCACCATGTAGGCAACACAACCTTCAGACCTCTTAATCCCGATCACAGAGAACAGTATCTATGCTTTTAACTTTACTATCCTCAATTATCCATCTTTGGGCAGCATGGTGATACAGGCAATGCTGCCTCACAGTGCTCGGGACTTGGGTTCAATTTCAATCTCTGGACCCTGTCTGTGTGGACTTTGTACATTCTTCCCGTGTCTGAATTGGGAGCATTAAGTCTTTTCTGTCTCCACAGTACGTCTCTGTGTTTGCTTCAGATTTCTACCATCTACAGTATTTTTGCTTTTGTTCGATGGAGAAATGCAGCAAATGTGACAGGTTTTTGTAAAAGCAGCCGTGGTTCGCTGTTTCCTCTGGGTCTTTAGGAATCTTGCCCGGCCACTTGTCTGAGTGAAGTGTCCCTGGATGCCCATTCCATCTGTCTCAGTTCCCACAGTCCATCGTCACTACATGCAGCCTTTCCCTGTGCCACCCCTGGGACTCCCCACACCCCATTGCCTGGCACTGTAAACTCCCTTCGCAGGACTGTGCACACAACGACACTGGGAACTTTCTGACCCGCTGGGGATGCTGGGTAAAGACCCTGCCATTGAAAGGAACAGAATAACTAGAATCTAATTGAATAGCAAAGCTGAGTAAACAGGCTGAATTGCATCCATCTGCTCTGACATTTTCTAATCTTCTGTTTATCCTCGTCCATCTGCAAATAGATGGTCCATATGTATACCTTGTCAAACAGGTTTGGTGGCGGGGATAGATATCAGATCCAGTAGTCTCACTTTCCTGACGTCACACTTAAGTTTTTATGATCAAGTCTATCCAGTTTAAAGAAAAGGCTTTGCTGGAGTTGTGCTGAGAGGATATTTGAATTTTGGAGACATTAGAATATGTCACGTGCGAGTGAGGTTAGGAAAGGTAAGGTAGCACAGTTAAATATACGATCAAAGTGCTGATCGGGGAGGCAGCGCTTCCAAAATGTGGATCATTGGGATTCCCGAGTCGGGAGGATATACACAAAAAGGACGGTATGATTCTGAACTGGCAGCAATTTACGATGTGTGGATTATTGGGATTCACGGGTCAGGAGGATACACACAAGAAGGACGGGATACACATGAACTGATAACTATCTCCGATAAGTGGATCTTTGAGATTCTCGGGCTGGTAGGATATAAACAAGATGGACGGGATGGCTTTGAACTGGCAGCAACCTCCTGGCAAGCAGGTTTGCTATTGTCCTTTACGAGGGTTTAAACTAGTGTGTGGCAGCGGTGGGGGAGGGGTGTGTGGAACCACAGCAGTAGGTTCACAGGTACAGTGACTGAGGAGAAGTTGGAGTCTAATCACAGTACAACGAAGACCAACAAAAAAAAAGAGGGTACTGAATACAATGGCTTGGCAGTCTGAAGTGTGCTGATTTTAATTAGAGGAATTTGTTTGTTGAACAAATTTTTCGATGTTGCTGCATGTCAGAAAATAGGAAGAGATGATGGTTAATTGTCCACTGTGTCATTCACTGGACCAGCTTGTCTCTCCAGGCACCAAAAATTGTTACTGTGGGTCAGAGAACTTCAGCATTAATACAACATAGAAGGAGGACATAAAGCCCAATATGCGTCCGTGAGCTCTCCAACTTGACAACTTGAAAATAGAGTGAATGATCGGAGCGAGACTGAGAGGGAGAGAAATACACAGAAAGAAAAACCGTGAAGTGAGATAAACAGAGTGAATAAAAGAGCGACGGAGTGAATGAGAGCAATGTGTGTCAGACGAATGTTATGTTAGATCAGGAGATAGCATGAGGAGAAATACACAGAAACGTTTCTTAGAAACTCTCAAAGACTGTAAGCCCTTTGTCTGGTGCCATACCCTGTGAGCACCATGCTGAATACTGGCTGTCATCCCAGATCATTTTTCGCCAATAACATCTCAGAGCTGAGTTGCTGACAGCTAAACACAATCCAATAGATCAAAAGATTGGTTCCAGGGAGAAGGTGGATTTACTTAAATAGTCTGGGCCAACAGGAACTTGTCGCCCCGCTAGACATTGCGTGAGAGGTAGAGTGGAATCTCAGTGAAGGGAATTACTGGCAGAGGGGAAATCAGGATCTCAGCTGTGGGTCAAATAATGATTGATAATGTTTGCACACCACTTCCATCGTTTTGTAATTCACATTACAATTTATTTGAAGTAAGTGTATTTTAACAATATTGCCTTTTTGTAGCTTTCATATTTTGCACAGAAAAGCTTTTTTATCCTTGTATTTTGTGTTGAATAAATACATTTTATTACTGAGGAAGAAAGGACCTGCTCCGAGGGGACAGTCGTCATCTGAACCTTGCTGGGACCAGAATCCGAGTGAATCCTAACCAGGGCTGTAGACAGAGCTTTAAACTGATTGTGTGTGTGTGTGTGTGTGTGTGTGTGTGTGTGTGTGTGTGTGTGTGTGTGTGTGTGTGTGTGTGTGTGTGTGTGTGTGTGTGTGTGTGTGTGTGTGTAGTTATAGGGTTTAATTAGGAAAGTTAAATTAAAAGAGGAGGTAAGAGTACAGAACTCAGGAGAAGTTATTAAAACCTCCAGCACAGACACAAATAGGATAGGGCATTTGGAAATATTTAATATATCAAACTTCAAGCGCACTGCACAAATGAACGACAATGAGAAGAGGGACGGTTAATGCAGGACTGAAGGGGTTACAACTGAATGCATGCTGTATAAGGAATATGGTAAATGAGCTTGTAGCATGAATTAAATCAGCAAGTATGAAGCGATGGGCATCACGAAGATGTGGCTTCAAGGGGATCTGAATATGAAAGGATATTTATCCTATCGAAAAAATAAGCAGGTGGGCAGAGGGATTGAATTTGCATATTAGTAAGAAATGAGATTAAATCAATAATAAGAAAGGAAGGAAGGTCAGATGGTGTAGAATCTGCGTGGGTAGAATTGAGGAACCACAAATGTAAGGCAATCACACCTGAAGTCTTGTACAGGGCTCCAATGAGTAGTTAGGAGCTGATGCATAAGATACACCAGGAGATAGAAAAGATGTGTAGGAATGGCAAAGTACAGTAATCATGGGTGATTTCAGTATGCAGGTGCACTGGTAATATCAGGTTGGTAGTGGTTCGCAAGTAAAGGAATTTTAGGAATGTTTATGAGATGGTTTTTTGGAGCAACTTCTGGTGGATCCCACTCAGGAACAGATGATACTGGATTTAATGACGCAGGATTCATAAGGGAGATTAGGGTGAAGGTAAACTTCAGAAGCAATGATCAGAACGTGGTTGAATTTCTTCTGCAATTTGAGAGAGAGAAGATAGAATCATAGGTAACAGTAGTTCAGCTGAATTAAGGCAACTACAGAGACATAAGGGAGAAGCTGGGTAGGATTGACTGGAAGAGTGGTCAAGCATGAAAGACAGAGGAACAGCAATAGCAGCAGATTCCAAGATTAATTCAGGAGTCACAGCAGGGATTCTTGCCGAGGAATAGAGGCATGGTTCAGGGAGGATGAGACAGCCAGGGCTGACGGCGGAAGTCAGGAATTGCATACAAGCAAAAGTGCAAGCGTATAATGTGGTGAGGGGCAGTGGGAAACTAGAGAATTGGGAAACTTACAAAGCCTAACAGAGGGCAAAAAAAGGACAGAGAAGATTAGATATGGAGGTAAGCTAACCAGTAATACAAAGGAGACTGGAAGAGGATCTTTAGATATATAAAGTGAAAAAGTGAGGCAAACGTGAATATGAACAACTGGAAAATGATGCTGGAGAGACTGTAGTGGAAAACAAAGCAATGAATGAGGAACTTTGCATCAATGTTCATGGTGGAAGACACGAGTAATTTCCCCAAAATTGTAGAGAGTGAGAGGGCAGAGCTGAGTAAGGTGGTCATCACCAAGGAGAACATGCTAGAAAACTGAATGGCCTGAATTTGGATAAATCACCTGAACCATATGGACTACACCCCAGCATTGTAAGGGAGATAGCTGAAGAGGTAGTGAAAGTGAAAGTGGTAATCTTTCAGGAATGACTAAAATCAGGAATGGCTGGAAAATTGCGAACATGACACTCCATTTAATAACGGAGTTAGGCAAGAGATAGAAAATTACAGACTGATTAGCCTAACCTTGCTTGTGGGTAACATACTGGAATACATCGTGATGGATGGGATTTCTGAATATTTGGATGTATTTAGCAAAATAGTACAAAGTCAGCATTGTTTCATCAATGGGAGGTCATGCCTGACAAACCTGCTGGAATACTTTGAGGGAGTAAAAGAGCAGAGTTGACCAAGGAGACCCAGTGGATGTTGTTAACCTGCTTCTCTAAATTCCTTTGAGAAGGTGCCACGCAGGAGGCTATTGAGAAAGATTAGGGCCCCTGGTGTTACAGGCAAGGTGTTAGCTTGGATAGATGCATGGCTGTCTGACAGAAAGCAGAGAGTGGGGATTAAAAGTGTCCTTCTCAGGATGGCATCCAATGACAATTGATATTCCTCAAGACTCAGTGTAGGGACTACAAAATTCGCTTTGTGCATTAAAGGTCGACATGAAGGAACTGAGTGCATTCTGACTAAGTTTTCAAACAGTGCAAAGATGGAATAGAGGGATAGGTAGCATTGAAGAGGTGGTTCGGCTACAGGAGGGTGCAGTAGCACCCTCTAGCAACACTTCTGATGCTCGCCTTCCAGACCACCAACCTCAGGATACAATGCATCATCCTCCGCATTTCTTCCACCGACAGTCAGACCACACCACCAGAGATATACTTCCCTACCCACCCTTATCAGCATTCTCCGGAGACCTTTCCCTTCACAACTCCCTTGTTAGGTTCACGCTTCCTCCCTCCCACACCCCAACAAGCCACCTTCCACTCCCGGCACCTTCCCTTGCCATTGCAAGAGGTATGAAACCTGTGCCAACAACTTCCTCCTCACCTCAATCCAAGGACCAAAAGGATCTTTCCACATCAGGCAGGTGCATCCACACAACTCATCTACTCTGTCCATTGCTCCTGGTCTACTCTACACCTGGGGAGACAGGATGTCAACTTGCAGAACGGTTCAGGGAACACTCTCTGTCACTCACGCAACAAGCCCACTTATCTGTGGCTGAATACTTCGCCTCCCCCTACCACTCTTGAAAGGATATGCAAGTTCTTGGTTTCCTCCACTGCTACAATCTAGACACCAGACGTCTTCCACATTGGAAACCTTCAACCACACGGTATCCAGCGCAATGTCACCAGTTTTCTCATCTTCTCTCCCTCCACCTTATCCCAGATCTAACCCTCCAACTGAACACCGCCTGTTGAACTGTCCTACCTGTCTATCTTCCTTCCCATCTATCCACTCCACCTTCCACTCTCACCACTCATCTCCATTTAGCCATTGTATTCCAAGCTACCTTCCTCCCAGCCCCTCCCATTCATCTGTCAACCCCCTTCCGCCCACCCACTTCATTCCTGATGCAGGCTTTATGACTGAAACGTCGAATGTCCTGCTCCTCAGAGTCCGCCTGACCGGCTGGTGCTTTTCTAGCACAATACGTTTTGACTCTGATCTCCAGAATCTGCGGTCCTCACTTTCTCCTGCTGAAGGAATTACATAGGTTAGGGGAGTGAGCAAAGAATTGGCAGGTGGAGTATAATGTGGGCAAGTGTGAGGTCATGCAGTTTGCCAGGAAAAATAATGGCATGGACTATTTTCTAAATAACGAGCAAGCTCAGAAGACTCGGGGTGGGGGGGGAGGGGGTGGGAGAGGCGTTGCTAGTCCAAGGATCTTGAAAAGTAAACCTACAGGTTTTCAGCAGATGGGAAGGCAAATAAAATTATTCCATTTATTTCAAGAAGGCTTGAATATAAATGCAGGAATGTACTTCTGAGGCTCTATAAGATTTTGGTCAGGCTACAGTTGGATTGTTGTGCACAGTTTTGGGTCCCATATCTCAGGAAGGATGTACTGGCCCTGGAGCATTTTCCGATAAAATTCACGAAAGTGATCCCAGGAATGAAAAGCTTAACATATGAAGAATATCTGAGGGCTTTGAGTCTATATTTGATAGAGTTCAGAAGGATGTTAGGAGGTCTAATTGAAGCTTACAAAAGATTGAATGATTTGAACAGGGTAGATTTGGGGAAGATATTTCCAATGGAGGGGAGACTAGGACCCGAGGGGACAGAGTAACGAGAAGACCTTTCCAAGTCCAGATAAAGATGAACCTCTTCAGCCAGAGAGTGGTGACTTTAGGCAATTCACTCTTACAGAAGGTTGCCGAGGCCAGGTAATTGAGTATAATTGAGAGTAAGACAGATATGTTCTTGATTGTAAAGGGGATGAAGGGTTACACATAGAAAGCGGAATGGTGTTGTGAAACTTAACAGCCATCATTGAATAGAGGAGCAATGGGTTTAATGGCCAAATTTCTACTCCAATGTATTCTGCTCCAATGTATTGGCTCTCCTCACTCCTCATTGGAGATGTATCCTGGAATTTGATTTTCTTATGATTTATAAAGAGTAACATCCCAATACTGATGACTGGGAAATATCATGTTCCCTCCCTCCAGTCTCTGCAGCCATGTCCCCAATAACATAATCACACTGAAATTGAAAACCAATGCATGGTACTTAATCACAGTTGATTGACATCGACAACATTAACAGCATGACCCTCACATGCCCTCTCTGATCCTCGACGAGCCATCTGAATTGCGTGTCACATCATATTCTTTGTTAACATATCCATGCCACATGTCTGTTATCACTCATGTTGTCGAAGTTACATTTGCCTCTCAGGTTATGGACTAGAAAAATTCTCTCCATATTTTATTGACATCATAATCACTGATGAGTAGCTACAGACTATATGTTTCCATTTATAAACGGAAAAAGTTCTTTATGTTCTGACAATCCTTTGACATTACTCCCATATCCAAGGCAGATTGAATGATTACACGCAAGCAATCTACCATCTCCAATATTCCTTCCCTCCGCCACCCCCACATATCCAAAGCTAAATGAATACATTTTAAACGTTCTTTTAAATTTTAATAAAATCAATATTGAAATCAAAGAGGTTAAATTGAGCTATTCGTTCAGTGACTGTGATTAATGTAAATTTCCGTGGATCCTAATTATCCCAGTGGAGAGTTTCCATCGTTGAAAGATAAATGGGCTCTGTTCAATGTGCTATCCCATAGTGTGAGTAGGACCACCACTTACAGCACTAACAGGGATCAGCAGCTTGAGGGGGTGGGGGGGGGGGGAGGAAAGATCAGAATATGAGAACGTTAGACAGGAACTTTACAATAATGATTCATAATCTGAGGACCATGGATTGGAATGTTCCAACAATGGATCAGAATCTGAGAACATTCGACTGGAATGTTCCAACAATGGACAGGAGTTTATCCTTGGGTCTTTACTGGCTTTCTCAGCCTGGGATATCATTAGCATATCAGATCCAGGATATCCTTTGGATTATTCAAGGTGATTACTATCCCATCCTAACGATATTTGGTGTTCCTGGTAAGTCATTATATTTGTCTACTCAACTGGGTTGAACTGAATTTCCGCTTATGATGTGTACATTTTGGAAAGGGCAGTCAATATTTTCAGTTCCAAACAAAAATGTATTTCCTTATATATTATAACTATTAAACTACGATTTATACATTATTCACTGATATGCGAGAAGGAACCAAACTCTTCTCAAACTCCATAATTCATTTTGTCCTTCACAGGTTTACATCTCCGTGTCCTCCCCACTCACCAATCCTGTCCAATACCACCATCATAATATCCCAGTATCGTCCTCAGTCTCAGTGCAATATCTGAATAAACCATTTGTGCCTTTGTTCAATCCGGATGCAACAGTTTCACGTTTCTTGCAATCACATGTCCGTCACTAAATAATTTCTATTGAGAATGTTTAACTTGTTCTCTGCACATAAGGGAAGACAGTTTATGGTGGTCAAGTCATTGACTCATAATCTAGAGCCACAGAATAATAGTCTGTTGATATCTCATGAAGGAAATTGGGGAGTTTAAAAGCAACCATTATCATTTGTTATAAAAAAAAAATCTGCTTGCCTCAAGACCTTTAGGGAAGTCAATGTGTCATGATTCAATCCTCAGGTTTCCGTGTGACTTCTATGATGAACACGTGGGTGTACTGTACCTTTGAGAGAATTAAAAACCAACAATAACTACCTGACAGCACCAAGAGCTCTGAAAAATAGATATAATGTAACATTTTGTCGAACGTCCGATTAGCTCATTGTCTAGAAACAAATTCAGCAAAACATTTTAAATTATATCCCAAAATACCCACCTCCAATCAAGTTTCAATTTATTATATTGACAATCTTAACTGCCAATGATACAATCCAATAGTTTGGCGGTACAAGGCCATGGAAAATTGAACGATTGAGAGGAGAATTGCCAAGCTACCAGCATCTAAAGACTGCCTGAAAAGTAGCTCTCCTATAGGTACCTTTATTGATTAGTAACTGGTGAAGCAGAGTCCCCAAGAAGAAAAGAAGACAGGAATATGGAGAAGAACCGAAAGCTTCCTGGTTTTGAGATATGAAGTTTTCTTTTGTAAATCTTAATTAGGAATCTTATCGGGGTTGTACTGTGGAGGGAAAGGTCAAAGATAGGTTAGAGGAAGAAGTTGTAAGTAATCGTTCGTTTATTATTCTCTGTTGTACTTTAAGAAATAAAGTTTTTAATTTTTACTTTAAATAGATTTGGACTCTAGAATTATCAGATTAATGCATGGGATAAATCTTTTCTCTGTTGCTGGTTTTAATTAAGCAGGAAGATTTATCCTGTGTTGTGGCACTAAAAATCCATAGCTATGCGTGTTACACTTTAAGGTACAGTGGAACAGCTGAACAAGCCACTCAGTTCAAGATCTGAATAACATGCTGCCCTGACCAGGGCAGCATACATCCTGTGAGAGAAGAATAAAGGTAAAGATAGCTCCCGTTCTCTGCCTGTTTTACGTATTGCTACATCTCATTTCCATTCAGGTACGTGATCATCCCCTATTTTAGGTGTATACAATGTCATTGAAATTGTCTCCGAGAGTGATGCACATCTCCATAGGAATCTCTGGTGCTGGCTTTATTGACGCTGACGTACAGATGTAAGGAACTTATAAATTCCATGTCAGTCGTAGTGCATAGAGAAGGGATGGCATTTTGTGGCACATGAAATAAATGGTGATGTCTAAATGAGAGAAAATATGTTTTTTACAATCCCTGAGAGTGTTGTTGAGGCAGTATTTGGGGTGCTGTGGATAGACCTTCTCTCAAGTTTCACCAGACTAATCCCTGGGATGATGGCACCATGAGCAGTGAGCGAAGCTCAGTGAGAGAATAAGAGGTGATTGCATTGAACTTAAGGGGGATGGACAGTGACTCATGATGTTCTAAAAGGTAATGATATGCTAATCAGTTCAATGGCTTTTTTTCCACTCAGATTACATGATTCTCGATAGTTTAAGATGCTCTGAGAACGTTCCACTCAACCACCCCCACTCCTTATTTCAACTGAGACAGAGAGAGAGAGAGAAAGAGAAAGGGAGAGAGAGAGAGAGGGGGGAGAGAGAGAGAGAGAGAGAGAGAGAGAGAGAGAGAGAGAGAGAGAGAGAGAGAGAGAGAGAGAGAGAGAGAGAGAGAGAGAGAGAGAGAGAGGTTTAGGTTTTTGAATAAACTCTCCCAACATTAATACAGTTCAATTGGTGCATGATCCTGCAATGAACGTCATGTTATCCATAATCCCGACAGCATCAACTATACCTTCATTATAAAAGTATTAACTCTTCCAGCATGATAGTGAGAATGAAAGTCTTTTTACGCCACAGGAAATAAACGGAGATGTCTAAGAGGAAAAAAGAGTTTTTATGATCATCGCTGAGAGTGTTGTTGGGGCAGTATTTGGGACAATGTGGACAGACTTTCTCTCCTTTATAAGGAATGATCGCCTTGCCACAGAGAGTGTGCAATGGAGTTTCACCAGACTAATCCCTGGGATTATGGTAGCATGAGGAGACAGTGAAGATTAATCTCTGGCATTGTGAGAGGGTGAGAGGCGATTGCATTGAAACTTGAGGGGGAGGGACAGTCACTCACGATGTTCTAAATAGACACTGATACGGTGAAAAATTCCATGGCTTCTTTTTTACTCGGGTTGCATGATTGTCGTTAGTTTAAGAGCATTTGAGAATATTCCCCTCACTCCACACCCAATTCCCATGTCGCATGTGAGAGACAGAGGGCCAGTGTTTGAATAATCTCTCCCCACATTAATACAGTGCATTTGGTGTATGGTCTTGCACTGAAAGTCCCGTTATCCGCAATCCCTACAGCAGCCACAATACCTTCATGCGAAAACAGTTAACTATTCCCACCAGATTCTGACCTCCATGGAGACGATGGGTGTGTCTTCTCAGGATTGGAAAATGCCTTCTTGAGACTTGGCACAAATCAATTGATTTCACTCCTCTCTGCCAGCAAACTATGTTAAAGCAGCACACGTTCTACAGACAATGGAACCATGATTAACGTCATGGAGTCCTCTATCAGTGCAGTCTCGGTTTCATGTTAGTCTTGGTTTGTCATGTTAGAATATCAGTGACCCCCTCTTGTTCCTGTATAACTGACTCATGGGGATGAATAGCCTCCTCCTGGTCTCATGGAACAGGTTTAAGGGTCTGATTGGGCTCTGCCGGTTCCTGTTTAACAGCTCGATGTACTGACCAGACAACTCTTCTTCCTGTGTAACAGGTAGGAGTATTGAATGTGCTGTCACTCTTCCTGTGCCTGAATGCTACCTCATACCCGTGTGAAACCAGCTTGAGATGCTGAGTGAGCTCCTCTTTTAACTGTGGAAATATGCAGTGTCTGGCCGTGCTGTTACATAAATGTTACCGACACTTTAACAGCACAAACCGGAATGCTGTCCGGGTCTTGCTGCAGATGGACACAGAATGGTTCAGGAGCTGATGGGGGCAAAATGTTCTGAACATTCTGTTATCTTCAGTCATCATACCTACTTCAGATCTTATGCTGGGAAAGTACATTGATGGAGCAGCTGAAGATGTTTGTGCTGAGGGGGCTAACCTGGGGATCTCCTGCAGAGATGTCCCAGGAGTGAGAGGATTGTTGGCGACTGACCCCAAACCTGTTACTTGTGTTCTGAAAGACCCCGTCCAGTGGGAAAGTTACACCTGATCCACATTCAGATCAAATAGGTAGGTGGTCTTGATGCCATCTTCAGTTAAATACTGCCTTGGTATCAAAGCCATTCGCTCTTTCCTGAGTCCCTGTATTCGCCTCTTGTTCATATCAATAGGTGACGGTGTATGTGTAGGGAGTGCTTTCCTCTCACAGAGGGCAATCACTGTCAGGAATGACCTGGGCTTGAGAGCTAGGGGAGCTATATCACTGAAAGCACTTAAGGAGGAGGTAGTTGGATTTTTGACCTGTCAGACAGCTAAGGGGTGAAGAATTGGGCATTAAAGAGGAGTTAATGTCAACAGTAGATCTGCCATGGTGTTATGCAATGGCTTGATCATCCGAATTTCCCGATCCTGTTCCTTTTGTCCTCATATTCAGTAATTGCAAAATTAGTGGCTGTAATTTTCTGGAATGCTATTTTATTGAATGTTGCAATCAGAGAGAGTAAAGTATTTTGTGAGTCATCTCTGGTTGAGGTATGGGCACTGTGTTCACAGTGAATCTGGGTCCATCATATCACCAACAAATGAACCACAAGTTGCAGAGAGGAAACACTCTGTAAAGAGACGAGAGGCGTCTTTCGAACCAGATAACATTTTCCAACTGACACCAAACCATGTGTGACAGTCGTGAGTGACTGAATGAGATCCTGTGTTACTGTTGACCAGGTATATGGAGCAAGTGGCCTCCATCTACTCCTTGTCGGAGCTTGAGGAGTTGAATACAACATAGCAACACAGGACTGAGCAGCAGGAGTGGGCTATTAGATACTTTGTTACCGCTCCATGTGCTTTTGGTCTCAGCAGCATGTTTCTGTCTGAATACCATTTTACTACATACAAAAAACAACTTTGAATAAATGCAAACATCCAGGCACCACAATACTCTGGGGAAGGGAATTTCCACTTGAACAGCCCTTTGAGAATTTCTCATTTTTGTTCCAACAAATGTTGGAGCCGATCCAAATGTACTGTCTAAACCTGTCGGTCAATTCCTAAGCATCTGTATCCCTCTGCTCACCACTTACTCATGCATCTGTCTACACGCATCTTAAATGAATCTGCCGTGCCTGCCTCTACCACCTCTGCTGGCAACGCGTTGCAAACGCCCACCACCCTTTGGGTGAAGTACTTACCGCATGTATCCCCCTTAAACTTTCCACCTCTCACCTTGAAAGTGTGACCTCTCGTTATTTTATCCTTCACCCTGGGAAAAAGCTTGTCTCTATCCACACTTTCTAGACCCTTCATAATTTTATAAAGCTCAATCAGGTCCTCACTCAATCTCCTTATTTCTAATGAAAATGAACCTAACCTACTCAACCTTTCTTCATGGCTAACATCTTCCATACCAGGCAACAGTCTTTTTAATCTTCTCTGCACCCTCTCCAAAGTGTTCACATCATTTTGGTAATGTGGCGACAAGAACTGTACGTAGTATTCTAAATGCGGCCGAAACAATGTCTTGTCAGCCGTTATACTCAATACCCATCCAATGAAGACAAGCATACTATATGCCTTCTTGACCACTCTATCCATCTGTGCAACAACCTTAAGGGTTCAACTGATCTTCACTCCCAGATCTCTCTGCTCATCAACTTTTTCAAAGCTCTTCCATTCATTGTATAATTCGCTCTAGAATTCCTCCTGCCTAAGTGCATCACCTCACATTTGTCTGGATTGAAATCCATCTGCCACTTTTCCACCGAACTCTCCAGTCTATCTCTATCAAAACGGAAAATGGAGGATTACAGATGGTGGAGATCAGAGCTGAAAAATGTGTTGCTGGAAAAGCACAGCAGGTCAGGCAGCATCCAAAGAGCAGGAGAATTGACATTTCGGGAATATCTTCGAGTCCTGAAGAAGAGCTTATGCCCCGAAACAGTGATTCTCCTGCTCCTTGGATGCTGCCTGACCAGCTGCGTTTTTCCAGCAACACATTTTTCAGTTTATCCTACTGTATTCTTTGACAGTCCCTGATGCTTTCTGCTGCTCCACTAATCTTCGTGTCATCTGAAAACTTGCTAATCATACCAACAGTGACCTCTTCCAGATCATCGATGTATATTACAAACAACAGTGGTCCCAACACTGACCCCTGTGGAACATCACTGGTCACTTTTCTCCATTGAGAGCAACTCCCTTCAACTGCTACTCTCTGTCTCCTGCTGCTCAACCAGTTCTTTATCCATCTAGCTAGAACACCCTGCACACCATATGACTTCAATTTCTCCATCAATCTGCCATGGAGAACCTAATCAAATGCCTTACTGAAGTCCATGTATATGACATCAACAGCCCTTCCTTCATCTATCACCTTGGTCACTTCCTCAAAGAACTCAATTACGCTGATAAGGCACGATCTTCCCCACGCAAAACAATGTTGCCTATCCCTGATATGCCCATTCTTTTCTAAATATAAATGGATGCTATCCCTCAGTACCCTCTCCAGCAACTTTCCCACCACCGAGGCAGGCTCACTGGTCTGTCGTTACCTGGAATGTCCCTACTACCTTTCTTGTATAGGGGGACAAAATGAGCAACCCTCCAGTCCTCTGGCACCTCACCTGTATTTAAGAATGCCATAAAGGTATCTGTCAGGGCCCCAGCTATTTCCTCTCTCGCCTCCCTCAGCAACCTGCGATAAAGCACATCCGGTCCTGGGGATTTGTCCACGGTAATAACCTGTAGACTACCCAACACATCTTCCCTATTTATGTCAACATGATCCAGACTAATCAAACTTCGATCTCTAATCTCAACATCCATCATGTCCCTCTCCTCAGTGAACACTGATGCAAAGTAATCATTCAGAATCTCACCCATTATCCCAGGTTTGACACACAGCCTTCCTTCGTTATCCTTTAGTGGACCAATCCTTTCTCTAGTTACCTGCTTACTTCTTATATAAGAATAAACTGCTGTGGAATTCTTCTAAATTCTGCTCGCTAATACTATTTCATGACCCCTTTTAGCCCGTTTGATTCCTTGTTTAAGACTTGTCCTACTCTTCTGATATTTCTCCAGGGTCCATTCTGTTCTTAGCTGCCTAGACCTTATGTATGCTTCCCTTTTCCTCTTTGCTAGTCGTACAATTTATCCTGTCATCCACAGTTCATGAATTTTGCCCCTCCTATCCTTTGCCATCAACGGGACATGCCTATCATGCACTATCTTTAACCTAACTTTGAAAGCCTCCCACATCGCAAATGTGGACTTCCCTTCAAATAGCTGTGTCCAATCCACATTTCCGAGTTCCAGTCTAATATTGATATAATTGTCCTTGGCCCAGTTTAGTACTCTTCCCTTAGGTCCACTTTCTAATTTATCTGCGAATATTCTGAAACTTATAGAATTGTGGTCACTGTTCCCAAAGAAATCATCCACCGCAACTTCTACCACCTGTCCTGGCTCGTTCCCCAGTATCAGTTCCAATGTGGCCCCTTCGCTAGTCGAACTATTGACATACTGCAGGAGAAAACCTGCCTGGAATTCTTCCAAATTCTATCCCATCCAGACGTTAAGTGTATCCCAGTCAATGTTGTGAAAATTAAAATCTCCCATCACCACTCCCCTATTGCCTCTACATCTTTCCATAATCTGTTAACATATTTGTTCTTCTACCCCACACTCACTGTTGGGACGTCTGTAATACAGCCCCAACAATGTAACTGTGCCATTCTTATTTCTCAGCTCCACCCATAATGCCTCACTACCCAAGACCTCCATAGTGTGCTCCTTTAGCATAGCCATGAAATCGTCCTTGATCAGCAATACAACTCCACCCCACCCACCCGCCCCCCTTTGCTTCCCTTTCTGTCCTGTCTGAATGGTTTATATCCTGAAACATTTCATTGTTAATCATCATGCCCTTCCATGAACCAAGTCTCTGATTGCAGTAATGTCCTACTCCCAGGCACCAATCCAAGCCCTAAGTTCATCTGCCTTACACACTATACTCCTTGCATGAAAGTAGTCGTATTTCATGCCACCAGATATTTGTGCTCATCCGCTCTCTGCCTACCCTTCCATTTATTAATGCCATCTTCACAATTCTTACAATCTCCAGTATCGACTGGTTCCCAGACCCCTGCCACATTAGTTTACAAACTCCCCAACAGTAGGATCAAAAACTCCCACAAAGATGTTGGTTCCGGTCTGGTTCAGATGTAGACCATCCATTTTGTAATAGTCCCACCTTCCCCAGAACCTGTCCCAATGTTCAACAAATTTGAATCCCTCCCTCTTACACCATCCCTCAAGCCACGTGTTCATCCTGCCTATTCTTTCATTTTTACACTGGCTAGCACGTGGCACTGGTAGTATTCCTGAGATCACTACCCTTTAAATTCTCTTCTAGCTACCTGAATTCTTCTTTCAGGACCTCATCTCGTTTCCTACTTATATCGTGCTGTGTGTGTTATTTCTCATCCTTTAATCCTAACACTGCGGGTTAGGATTGCTGAGGGAGAAAGTGAATGGGTGACCAAAAGGCATAAAAAGGGTAGGAAGGCAGTGCAGGTGTCCATTGCAGTCATCTCCCTCCAAAACAGGTATACCGTTTTGGATACTGTTGGGGAAGATGGCTCACCAGAGAATGGCATCAGTTGCCAGGATCATGGCACCGTGTCTGGGACTGCTGTTCAGAAGGGCGAGAAAAAGTATCGCAGGTCCATGGTCATAGGGGATTCTATTGTAAGGGGAGTAGATAGGATGTTCTGTGGCTGAAAAGAGGAGGTTATGCCGGTGTCAAACAGGCTATTTTGAATGCTTACGAATTGATACCAGCAGTATATATAGCGCGATTCAGAAACATAATGATGGAACCAGGTCGGACTTATATTGAGTTTGAAAGAGTCAAACATAGTAATTTTGATTGATGAGCATGGGCCTTAAAAATAGTCAAGACAGATCATTTTGCTGGAGGAATTTAAACACTCACATCCAGAGATGACCAGAGTTCATGAGAATGAACAGCAAGTTCGAGAAGTGAGAAGCACGGCAGAGATGGCAGGTCAATACACATTGGTGCATGAGCTGCAATTTAGCTTCAGGTAGGACCTCCCTCCTGTGAGGGTTAGAAATTTGGAGAAGGGGAGATCCTACTCTACTAAACAAAGATCGAGAGCACATTGGCAATGGTTTATTTCGGTTAATAAATAAGCCCAAGAGTGTTGAAAGGAGGTGAAAAGCCTCAGGTGTTTTCACAATACCAGAGTGTAACTCATAGAATTACAGTGCAGGTGGTTTAAGAAGCGCACTAGGAAAAACTGTCTTCACTGCAATAAGTGGGATAGACAAAGTCACAATGCAAGTCGTTGAAGAAAGGCCCTGTCGTTAAAAAAAGATGTGGTAAAAGAGGCTAAGCCAGTGGCATTAGTGGAAGTAGTAAAGGAACCCCAAGAAAAGTTGAAGAGCTGCAGGAGAGTGCTCAGCTTAGGCAGGGGACGGGTATGGAGTTGAACCTGATCTCTATAAAGGATTCACCTCTGTGGGGAAAGGTTACTCAGAAAGAACGGGGGAGAAGGATAACAAGGTATAATTTTGTGAGATACAGGATCTGTTCAGTCTCTATTATTCAAAAAGTGTGGCACTGGAAAAGCACAACAGGTCAGGCAGTGTCTGAACATCGACACATCAGGCACAAGCCCTTCATATGGAAAGTGGCGGGGAGGGGGTGAAAGGGGGGTAAAAGGTAAGTAGGAGGGTAGAAGTGGGGCTGAGGGGAAGGTCAATGAGAAGGTGATAGGAAAATGAAGATGTGAATGATCGTGATATGTCAGAGAGGAGGGTGGAGTGGACATATGGGAAGGAAGGTGGACTGTCAGGAGAGTTGAAGAACATGAAGCTGAGTTGAAGGGTTGGATTTGGGATGAGGTTGGGAGAGGGGAGAATTGGAAATTGGTGAAGTCGACGTTGATGCCGTATGGTTGGAGGGTCCCAGCTGTCCTACTACCATCCACTTCACCCAGTCCTCTGACCTCTCACCATCGCCCCCCCAACTGCATTTACCTATCGCCTTCCAAGTTACCTTCTGCCCACCTCCTCCCCCACCCACCGACGTATCTCTCAGAACTCTTTACCCCCATCCCCCAGTTGCCTTATGAAGTGGTTATGCCTGTAACATGTATTCTCCTGCTCCTTGGTTGCTGCCTGACCTGCTGTGCGTTTCCAGTGCTACACCTTTCAACTGTGATCTCCAGTATGTGTAATCCTTACATTCTCTCAGCATCTAAAAGTAAATGATGGAAGTATTTGTACTCTTTCTGACATGTTACCTGAGAGAGTGATCATTTGTGGAATGGGAACAGAAATTTAGTGCTCTCCGGGTTGGAGATCCAAATCAAGATTGGGGACGTAACAGTGGGAGTGAGTGACAGACCGTCAGTTTCAGAAATACCGCTTTATTATTGAGAACAACACAGCAGGATCCAAGGTGAAAGTGACACCTTTTGTGGTGGTGAAGTCAAAGGAAGACCAGTGGATTGATGAGTTAAAAGACAAGTACCCAGGAAAGTTTCCAGACTGTGTAATACCAAGATCTCACTGTCATAGGTTACAGCAAGAAGCAAAATGTAAAGAGAAAGACAAAGGAGCGGAAGTGTCATTAACTGGCCCGCTGTTCATGTAATAGTTCAGGAAAATCCTGATCAGGCAGAGGGTCAGGCAGAGGTGTTTAGTCCTGAAAGGCTAATGGCCTTACAACAGAAATTTACATAAATTGATGTATCGTCAGAAAAGGAATCAGAATACATTCTGCGTTAGCAACTTAAAAATAGAGTCCTAAATGAAAATGGAGACCACAACAGGTTATTGCACAGGAGAAATGGGCCAAAGTTGACCAGATTGTGTTGGCGATCGCATACAGACAGGAAGTGTTACGGGGATCACATGAACTACCTGCAGGAGGTCACCTGGAAGATTCAGGCTAATGTATGCAATGATTTCTACTGGCCTGGAATGCACAAAGACGTGTTTATTCATTACTGTATGTGTCATATATGCCGAATGGTAGGTAAGCCACAGGCAGGACGAGAAACCAGAGTCTTTGTCGCCAATTCTTGCATTCGACGCACCTTTCACCTGGGTTATGATTATTTCTGTAGGCCCTCTTTCTAAACTAAAAGCGGAAATAAATATTTCCGAAACATAATGGATGTGTCTGTCAGATTACCAGAGATAATTCCATTAAGATTATTAAAAGAAAAGGGTGGTGGAGGGGTTCGTATCTTTCCTTACTCAGTACGGGCTACCCAGAAAGTTCCCATCAATCCAAGGGAGTCATTTTACCATTCGGCTGTTTAAGTAAATCATGGATAGCTTAGGTATACAGCACTACAAATCAAGTGCGCCCCATCCTGAATCGCATGGAGCCTTGGAAAGTTGGCATCAGACGCTGAAGACCATGATAACAGCGTACTGTCAGGGTTGGCCAAATGATTGGGATAAAGGTGTCCCATTAAATTATTTGCCATTAGAGATGCCCCGATCTACTCAATTTACTCCCTTTGAGTTAGTATTCGGACATGAAATGTGAGGTCTTTTGGAATTAATTAAAGAGAAAATAACAGGACTGAAGTCAGAGATCTCAAACTTGGAATATGTATCTGAGGTGAGAGAGAGAGATTAGAATATGTGAGTTAGCTAAACAGCACATGAAGAAGGTAGAGCATAGAATGAACTAAGTGGCAGGTACAAAGTATGAAATTTGATGCTATTTCTTTTCGTGGGGGGTGCCACCAATAGTGGGAAATCCCTTCAAATCCAGGTTTAGTGTCTCCTTCCAAATGGAGAAGAAGTAGAGTCAGGTAAACTGTCTGGTAAAGATGCTGGATATAAAAATAAAGGTAACAGGTATGTCATGTGAATACATTGTAACCTTACAAATATAAAGATAGGGAACTGGAGAAACAGATGTTAGTTACTGCCCTGCAGAGTGAGGGATCAAATGCGGATGTCATGGATTTTGATGTGACGCACAATTCTTTAGTTAACAAGAAATTCCTTGAGGAGTGAGAGAGGACAGCGAGCTATCCGTTGCAGGAGCAATGAACCCAGTTGATTTTCATCGCAGCAGTATGAGGACATTTGCAGAACCATTATGGGAGGACTTACGCTTGTCTATGGGGTGGAAGTAGGGAATGCTTTCTGATAAACAACATTCCTGCTGGCTTAATCCTCACAAAGCCACCGAGGTCCAGAAGGATGTAGAGGCAATGCTCATCGAAGACATCATTGAACCTAGTCAGAGCGGGTGAAGTACGCTGATTCTGTTATTTCCCAAACCTGATGGGGCTCAGCGATTTTGTGTCCACGATCATAAGGTCAACAAATTCAGATTCCTATCTAATATCAAGATTCGAAGACGGCATAAATAATGTTTGACAAGCCACACGCATCACAAAGTTGGACTTACTGCATGATTATTGGCAGGCAACGTAATCAGAGAAAGTGAAATAAGTTTCTGCGCTTGTCACCTTAAAGGGCAACATCAATTCAAAGTGATGCTCTTTGGAATGAATAATACACCATCCACATTCCAAAGACTCATGACCAGAGTTGTGGCCAGATTAACAAATTGTGCAGTTTATCTGTTAGATGCAGTGATCTTTAGCAAGTCATGGAAAGATCACATGTTACAGTTAGCAGAGCTCCTTGAACGATTGCAAGAAGGAAAACTGATAATAAATGCAAAGAAAACAGATTTTGCGAAGGCAGATGTGACGTTCTTGAGGCATTACATTGGACATGGAAGGTTGACCCCATGGAACACAAAGACGAAGGGCTTTGAGGAATTTCCACAACCATCCACGATGAAAGAGGAGCTTCGATTTTTGGGACTGAGTGGATTCCATTGGAAGTTTGTTCAAAACTTCAGCAGTGTTGTGGAACTGCTGATGGGTTTACTGAAAAAGACGTAAAATGTTGGTGTATAGAACAGTTCCAGCAGGTAGTTAACTACCACACCAATTTTAGCTACAACAAATATTTTGAAACACTTCAAAGTTGCAATTGTTGTTAGCGATATAGGGGTTGGAGAGGTATTGATGCAGGAACATGTTAATGGAATGGAATGGCCAGTTGGCTACCTGTCAAAAAGAAACCGAACATCCACCAGAAATAAATGCTCCACAACTGAATGAAGATTATTGAGTTTGGTGCTGGCCTGACAATACATGATTGTTTGTGACAAACGGGTTGTCGGAGATGAATGTATAAAACTACAAACTTTTTGCATTTTCTGAAAGATTTAAAGACTAAAATATGTAAATATTTCATTGGAGTCTGACGTTATCAACTTTTAACTGCAAAAATATATATGTTGTGGGCCGTACAATTGTGATAGCAGATGTGTTATCACAGATTTAAAGAAAAAAGTGTAGATTACATTTGAATATTGCAATGTTACATATGTGTGCAGAATTAATATGAAAGATATAAGTTAGATTAATTACTTTTGCATTTCGTAGTTTTGGGATTCAGAATTACAGAAAAAGAAATGAAGCCATCTTTTCATTCTGATGTTTCATTTCTTTTTCCTGAAAAGGACGGGGGTGGGGTGGGGGGTGGAGGGTGGGTCTGAAAGCAGGACTGGTCACTTTCAGACAGAACTGATTTTGCTGAATATAATGTACAGCCAGAATTGCCAGCTAATGGTCAGGCTTTTCCAAATGAAACAATTGTCTGGTAAATGGATACCTGGGTTTTGGTTGCTGTTTTGATAAGAATTAGTTTAAATAATGCCCAGGATACCAGAAGTCAATGGTATTTGAATATCATTGTTCCGACACATGGAAATAATCAAATTATGAGTATTTAATGTGTCGTGAGGAATATATGCACCTGGCATTTTGAAATCTAGATGGACAGTAACTGCCATTGACCAGCAGAGCAACTGCTGTAGAGTCGGAGAGGTAACTGGCCACTTAAAACACTCTCTAAGATACCTTTTCATGTAAAAACTAGTTGCAGTTAAAAAAACAAAGGAAGGTGACCCATGGATGTCAGCAGCTGGAAGAGTGAAGTCAGCGGAGGAGTCAGAGACTGTGTGGTCTTGAGATTAATTGAATGTAATGTTTCAGACGTGGGTTATAGGAACAGCGTTTTTTTCGAGTTGGAGTCAGATAGATATCAGTTAAGAATAGGGGTTCTTGTATTTGTGAATAGTTGTTGTTAATGATGACTATTAAAGTTAAGAAATTAAATTGCTATTTTTCTTTAAATAGTGGCATGTCGGAGTTTTGTCAGTCATATATTAACAAATTACGCGGCAAAGTGAGCTTTTCTGGGTGTTTGCTTTAATTAACAGAGGGGTTCGACCTCCACATTGTAAATATCCATCCACACTAACACATTTCCTTGCACTTGGTCCATCTCCTTCAAGCCCTTTCCTATCCATATATTTGTGCGAATGTCTTTTAAATGTTGTTAATGTACCCCCTTCAAACGCATCCGCTAGCAGCTCTTTACATCTGCGTACCAGCCTCTGTGTAAAAAACGTTGCCCCTGAGGTTCCCTTTTCTCCTTCCATCTAACCTTAAACTAATGACCTCTCGTCCTTGACTCTCCAAACATTGGAAAAAGACTGACAACATTCACCATATCCATGCCCCATATGATCTTATGTAACTCTATCAGCTCCCCATTCAGTCTCCTCTGTTCTAAAGAAGACGTCTGAGAATATCCAAACTCTCCCTTTAACTCAGACCATTGGGTTGCGACAACATCCTTGTAAATTTCTTGTGCATTCTTTCTAATTTAATAACATCCTTCCTATAACAAAGTGACAAAATCTGAACACAGTACTTCCAGTGTGGCCTCGCCAATGTCTTGTATATCTGCAATATAACTTCCCAGCTTCTATACTCAGTGCCCTGACTGATGAAGGCCAGTGTGCCAAAAGCCTTCTGTCTACCTGTGACTCCATTCTCAGAGAACCGTGAACCTGAACTTCAAAGTTTGTCTGCCGACTAACCCCGTTAAGGCATTAGCATTCATCACGAAACACCTATCTTGATTTGACTTTCCAAAATGTAAGACCTCGCACCTATATATGTTAAACACCATTTGCCAGTTCTGGTCCCACTTCCACAGTTGATCAGGGTCTTGCTGCATTTTATGATAACCTTCCTCATTGTCCACGATACTGAATATTTTAATCTCATCTGCAAATTTGATCATCATGCTTGTTACAATCTCATTCCTATCATTGATAAGAAATAAAAAACAGTAATGGGCCCAGCACTAACCCCTGAGATTCTCCACTAGTTCACTAAAATCCTTCAGGAAAGGAAAATTGCATCCTTATCTGGTCTGGCCTGCACGTGACTCCAGACCCAAAACAATGTGCTTGACTCTTATCTGCCCTGTGGGCAATTATGATGGGTAATACATGCTGCCTATCCAGTAATGCCCCCATCCAGAGAGTGAACAAAAAATACGTTACAGGCCTCCAGTCCTACAAGCATCCTTCCACTATTAACCTCTCCTTCCTAACATCAAGGCAATGGTGTATCCAATTTTCCTGCTGTCCTGCATTCTATGCCATCGAATCTTCCAGAGCAGCCTATCGTGTGGAACTTAATCAAAGGCCTCACTGAAATCTATACAGACTACATCTACTGCTCTCTGTGCCTACTGATTCAAAAATCTCTGTAAAGCCATGTTCCTGCAGTTATGAATCCTTGCTGAGAGAGTATTTGCGGATATCTCTACAGATTTGATCTCCTTTGTCAGTAGTAATTTCCTTAAAACAGACAGAGATGTTTGTACCATGAAATGAGAGCGAAGAAACTCAGTGTTTAATCTGTAGAGCTATGAGAGAATAGAGATGGTTGCACTGAAACTTGAGGATTGGTTGCGATCACTTATTTCCAGGAGAGACATTGACAGGGTGAGAAATTCCATACTTTACCCAGGATTGATTGGTTTGATTTATTGTCATGTGTACATCAGTACAGGGAATCACTTTATTTATGAGCAGTGGAGGTACATCATAGTAAGCATGGACAGGCAGATCATAGGGTGGAAATAGACCGGTACAGAGTAAGGCATACAGGTTACACTGAACAGGACGTGCACTAGACAAGGTCAACATGAACATCATCATTATTATGTGAAATTAGAGAAGCCATTCATTAGTCTAATATGGTTTTCCTGATTGTTTCTAAGCCGTAATTAGCTCTCCCCACATTAATTATCAGTCAGTGTGTGAGCCTGCACTGAACGTCATGTGTTCACAATCCCCAACAGCAGCCACCATACCTTCCATCTGAAACAAATAGGCATTCCCACCAGCTTCTGCCCTACAAAGAGAACACCATGCTGTCTTCTCGAAGATGGAAGGTGCCTGCTTGAGATTCCACACAACGCATTTTACTTCACTCTTCACTTCCCTGTGTAAGAGCGTTGAGCGGCTGAATGGTCTCCTCCTGCTGTCTCTGTGCGACTCATGGGGCAGAATGGCCTCCTTCTGTTCATGTGTCAGTGACTCAAGGAGCTGAATGGCCTCCTCTTGTTCCTGTATAATGGACTCAAGGGGCTGAATGGCTTCTTCTTCGTCCGATTGGACAGGGCCAAGGGCCTGACTGGGTTACCCCTGGGTCCTGATTAACAGCTCGATGTGTTGACTAGTGTGATGATGCTGTAGCTTTCAGATATTATTTTGTCCTGGTTTCTTTTAAGAGACAGATTGAATGATCGTTACCAAGATGGTTAGTTAAAGCCACTGTTTAAACAGCTAGAGAGGCCTTGGGTTTATTTTAATGCAGCCTGAATGGGTGTGGCCTCCTCTCACAGATTAGGATCTCTGGGTTTTGGTTTCTCAGTAACATCAGAAACTAATGGGGTCTCCACAGAGTTAAAAGCTTCAGTGACTATCTCCTGGCTACTACTCTGTCTGACCTTTTTTTTTACTGGATACTGCTTTCCCCTTCCTGGAGAACTGTATGTGGGAATTTGTTTTTTTCCCCAATTGGTTGTGTTTATGGGATATGACTATGTTGGTACAGTTAGTTAGTAATAGGATTGCATCTACTATTTTGTTAAGTTTTTTGAATCGTGTTGCTATTCCAATTCCCTCTTTCTTTGATTACATTTTAATGATAGTGCTCAAATAAACAGTTTTGTTTAACATCGAGTACTTTCACCGATCACATTACATCTGAACCAGTTGTTATATTTGACTTTAGAATAACATATTGGTTGCATTTAAACTATAACATCAAAATAATTTTTAAGGGCTCTGGCATGGTCTTTAATAATGGACTCCTTGCTTCCTGTGTAAGAGGCAGGAGGGTCTGAATGGGCTATCCCTCTTCTTGTTCAGTAGTTTCTCTGGACTGAATGGCTTCCTCATATTCCTGTGAAGTGAGCTTGAGTTACTGAATGACTTCCTCTGTTCCCTGTGGAATTAAGCAGCATCTCACAGTACTGTTAATGGATGCTACATATTCTTTCACAGCACAAGCCTGCATGTTGCCTGGGTCTTGCTGCACATGGATACAGACTGCTTCAGGAGCTGACGGGGGTGGGGGGAGAGACACATTGTTGTGAACATTGAATAATCTTCAAAAAACATCCCCTCTTCTGAAACTTTGTGTTCTCATCATATGCTCATAGCAACAGGTCATGGTAGAGGAGCAGGGGGTGCATATTTCAAACAGAGGGTATTGAATGTCAGCAATCCGCTTTTCCATCATGTTAGGAGAGGTAGATGACAAAGTATTTAAAGAAGGGGAGATGGATTTGACCTGACAGAGAGTTAAGGGCTATGAAGATTTGGACATTGAAGAGGATTTCGGACCTAGAGCACATCAGTCATGATCTTAATGAATGGCAAGGCAGGCTTGAGGGGGATGAGCGTCCTGCCCCTGTTTCTGATGTTCTCACATTCTATTATTGGAAGGTTAGTGGATTTTTTTTCTTGATAGGGTGGTTATTGATGTTGCAGTCAAAGATTTGAGCCATCTCTGGGTGAGGTATGGGGACTGTATTCTCGGTTAATCTGGGTCTACAACATGACCAATAAATGAAGCACAATTTGCAGAGAGGGGACGCTCTGTAAAGAGAGATGAGGGGCCTCTTTCATACCCAGCTTTGGTTTTAAAATTACATTTGCCAAATCACCTCAAACTGTGTGTGATAATACTGAGGGGCTGAATGGTCTTCACGTTTCTATGCACCTGGTGATAGCAGTAAGTGGCCTCAAATTGCTCCTGTCTTTCAGGTTTGAGGGGCTGAATGGAACACAGGAACATCGGACTGAGGAGCAGGAGTGGGTCATTAGACACTTTAAGTCTTCTCCACCAGGCACTAAGATTGTAGCTGATCAGGTTGTGGTCTCAGCCCCACTTTCCGATCTGTAGCCTATCATCCGTGACACAGTTCCCTGTCAAGTGTTTAACTAACTCAGCCTTGGATCAACGTGGACATAGAGGCACGATAAACTTGCAGTGAAGAGAATTCTGACTTGAAAGGTCGTTTCAGAATTTCTCTTCATTCCTTTTATAGAATCAGAGAGTCATGCAGAACGGAAACAGACCCATTAGTCCAATCTGTTCACTCGGACCAGATAACCAAATCTGATCTAGTCACATTTGCCAACATGTGGCCAGTATCCCTCGTCTTTCAGACACATTTTAAATGTGTAAATGTACCGCCTTCACCATTTCCACCCACTGCACTTTCTGTACACACATTACTCTCTGCGTGCTAAAAAAAAATGCCCCTGACCTCGCTTCTAAATTATTCCCTTCTCGCCTTCAATCTATGCCCTCTTGTTTTGGATTCCTTATTCTGGGAACAGACTGTGACTAATCAGTCTATTCATGCACACTTTTTTAGCTTGCACACATTGCTGTGATGAGAAACAGTGAGGGAGGGAGGGTGCAGTACAGGCCATTCATTCTCCGGCAGATCACATTTTGCTCCTCTCTGAGTTGAGTCACACAACACTATCATCCTCGCCCAAACTGGACCATGTGAGGTTTCCTTCAACATTATCCGAACAATGTCTACATCACATTCCCTGCTCCATGGAGGTACATTGTTGCTGCTTGTTCTGTGCAGAAAATAATCAATTTGAAATGTATGTATATGTGCCTGCATCATTTAAAAATGTTTAAATGTTTATGCATTCAGAGTACATGTGATAAAATGAAGGCATCTTATTTCTTAACATATGCAGAAATTGTTGCAAAACCTCAGCAGGTCTGTCAGCATCTAGGTGCCTTTCAAATGTTATAATTGGACCAGCCTCCATCCTCTGCGTGAAATGCTTAGGCCTTGTTCCAAATCTTCCCCCTCTCACTTTCAACCAATGGCCTCTACATTTGCGCGCCCTTACCCTGGGAAGAAACCTTGACTACGCACCCTATCCATGACTGTTATGATTTTATAAACTGCGACAGCTGCGAAATGTGATTCCAACTAACACGAACGTGCTCACAGTCTTCCCTGGGCCTTAATTCTGAAATTTAATACTGACCTCTCTTCCTTCTCCAACAGGATACAATTCTAACACCATTTTCATCAGTCTGTCTAGATGTATTATGAAACATCGCTGTGAGATTTGTACCTGAAACTTTGTGCCTGGAGATAGAGACATGAGCACCAATCAGCAATTGTTCCTAAAGCTGCAACATGATTCCTCTGTGTGTCTGTTCATCAGCCTGTTCTGACACACTGTGACACACCTCCACAACAGGCAGGACTTGAATCCAGATTGTTTGGTCCAGAGCTAGGGACACTACCACAGAAGTTTAGCATTTGGAATCAAATTCAGGGTTCTGGCTCAGAGGCATGGGTACTACCCACGTCAGAAGATCTAAACTATTCCCAGACTTTGGGTCACATTTTACGTGCCAGCTTTCAGCTCGGGATGAGATTTCTTAAAATCTGGTTAACATTACTAAACTGCATGAATATTTTTCATTGTTAAACAAATGCAAAGGTATTTGTCTCAATTGTCGGATTGTTCATGTACTGGGCCATCGAGTTAAGCCATAAACATCGTTAACTGCTATTATCTGCAGGCTGCAATATAAGGGAAATAAATCCTGCAGACATACTCTGCACAATGATGGGTCACAAATAGATATTTATTACTAAATATCAATGAAAAAAAGACCATAATTTCTGGCACCAAAGCACCAATAACATGTGTGACTGAACTCTTCCTAAAACCATGAAATGATACCAGGTCACTGATTAATGTCCAGTCTCTCCTCCCCATTGACTGTGTCTGCAATCTGTCCCTCCTCTCCCTAACTGCACAAGGCATACCTAGCTCAGGGTCTTTGTGAAAATAATTGCCAGAGTGTGCAGGCCTCCTGGAGAGTGCGAGGGTATTTTAAATTTGAAGAGGGAAAGTGAGGAGGTGGTAATATCACTCACTGGGCTGACGGGTGGCAGATGGAGTTTAATTTGGATTAATGTGAGGTATTGGATTTGGCAAATCAAACAAGAGCAGAACCTATACAATTAAAAGTAGGGCCTGTGGCAGTGTTATGTAACAGAGACTTAGGCCGTCAGGTAAAGTTCATTAAAATTTGCATCTCATATAGATAATGTGATTAAGAAGGTGTTTAACGCACTTGTCTTCAATGGTCAGACCTTTGAGTATCTGAATTGGGGCGTCATGTTGAGGGTGTGCAGGACTATGGTGAGGGCTCTTCTGGAATACTGTGTCCAGTCTGGACATCCTGCCCGCTCATTCCATAGGCACACCACTCTCTGTGCAAAACCATTGCTCCTGAGGTCACATGTAGTTTTTTTCTCCACTCACTTTAAACCTATGTCCTCTAGTTTTGGTCTCCCCCACACTGAGAAAATACCTTCACTATTCACTTTGATATTATTGACCTTGATATTATTCAGCTGGAGAGGGTTCAGAAGAGATTAACCTGGATGTTGCTTGGAATGGAGGGATTGAGCTATAAGGGGAGGCTGGATAGGCTGGGACTTTTTTTCACTGGAGAGTATGAGATTGAGGGTTTGACGTTACGGAGGTTTACACATTCATGAGGGGTAAAGAAAAGCTGAAGGGCCAATTTCTTTTCCCTAGAGTCGAGGGTTCAAGACTGAGGGATATTTTATGGTCAGAGGAGAAAGGTTTGCTAAAGTCATGAGAGGTAATTACTTTAGACAGAAGCTGGCTTGTGTGTGGAATAAGCTTCCCGAGGAAGTGGTGAAAGCAGGGACAGTTACAACATTTAAAGGACATTTAGATCAGTCCATGGATGGTGCTGTGAGGAGCTGCCATCTCCCTCCCCCTCTCCCTCTCTGAATGAATCCCTGTTGGTTTTCCCCCTCTGCCAATGCCTGTGCAGTGGCGTGTGGAGGCCAGCAGAGGGTGGCATTGCATCACTTTAAGCACCGCAGAGACTGCCAGACCTGCCCCACACAGAGACACACAGATACACACACAGAAAAGGTTGGGACACGGCGTGAAGTTCATCTGGTAATTTAAATTAAATATAGAAATGCTCAATTCACCTCTTAAAGTGTTAAAATATGAGTGACAGAGAACTCCCAAATTCCACTGATTAAAAAAACATCAATTTATTTTTTTAACTCTGAAAGTGAACATTTTACATCAAGTATTCACAACTCTGAGAACCCCTTTCTCTTAACCGCTTATTACCCGACTCCAGCTCTATAGTAATATACTGTTTCTAGGTCTGCCATCCTCTCATATCACAGGAGCTTGTAAGTTCTCAGTTCAGAGCAGCATTCACCCTCTCTTAAAGGTACAGTACACACTTTCAACTTCATCCCATTATACCCTGATGAATACAGATAAGTGGAACCTATCCAGATTTCTCTTGCTCTGTGGTTTGTCAATATTTCATCTATTCTGTCTAGTATATGTCAGGATTTTTGTTGCTCCATTGACAGTATGTCATTATTCAATTCTGTCCGTGGGAATATATCAGTATTTCACTTGCTCACACTCGTGTGTGTGGGGCAGGATTTCAGTTGTTTCATGGGGACTGTGACACTATAACAATCTCTATGTTTGTAAATGGTACCAAACCTGCAAGGATTGTAAAGTATATGGAGGACAGTGTGGAAATCTAACAGTACGATCACATGTTGGTGCAGTGCTCAGAATTATGGCAGATTGGGATTAATGCAGAGCAGTGTGAGGTGATGCACTTTGGTATGAAAGATAAAAAATGACAGTTTAAAACAGGCTGTACCATTATAAAGGGGCTGCAGGAACAGAGAGCGCTGGGTGTATATGAGCACAGATTGTTGAAGATGTCAGGACAAGTGGAGAGAGCAGTAATTATCACAGATTAGTTTCAGTATCTGAGCTGTTTACAGGGGGCGGTGTAGGAGGGAGTCTCCGTGCTCCCTTCCTGGGAGGTGGTGGTGACGATGTGTTGTAAGCCCACCCTCCTGCCCCCCGAGACCGTGGGGATTCCATTTGTACCAGCTCGACACAAAAGGGAGATGGCTTCGAAGTTGTGCCGGGGGGAAAATGGAGCTGCCAGTGGGTTTAAAGTGAGAAGTTCCCTTCACTGAACATTGCTCCTTACTCGGTCGGTGGGA
Organism: Hemiscyllium ocellatum; assembly: GCF_020745735.1. Taxonomy (NCBI): domain Eukaryota; kingdom Metazoa; phylum Chordata; class Chondrichthyes; order Orectolobiformes; family Hemiscylliidae; genus Hemiscyllium; species Hemiscyllium ocellatum. The sequence goes on along the minus strand of NW_026869127.1, from coordinate 97,703 downwards.
CGTGGATGTTTCAGAATCCCCACACGACGCTTCCAGGGTCGTACCAGGGTCCTCCCCACATGGTGAGGGGAGGATGGGTGAGGGAATGGATATCGGGCACGCCACCACCCGGCATGACCATCTCTGTCCTATTCCAGGCTGTTTCTCCTGGAATGGGAGAAAGGGAGGGAAAGAGGGAGGGTGGGAGTGGGTGGTCCTGCTGTTAGTGTTAGTGTAGGTTGGGAGGGGGTCATGGTCAGGTGTCCGGAGGGAGTCAGTGCACTGTGTTGTATCCATGCAGTGTTATTAAGGTGGGGTGGGGGGGGGGGGGTAAAGTGGAGGGAAAGAGAGAGAGAGAGAGAAAGAGAGACAGACAGAGACAGAGAGAGACAGAGACAGAGGGAGAGAGAGAGAAGGTGCTGTATGCAGCAGTGAGAGTGGTGGAGCATGAGCTTTATTCGGGGGTAGGTGCTGTAACAGATATACAGGGAGTGTGAGGAAGCAGAGAGAATACGGTGATCCTTATCCTGACAGAACGGGGAAGGTTATTGATGCTTGCCCTGTATTGCTGGGTATTTCTTCAGACCACAGATACTGCACCGAGCTGGGTGGGGAGCTCAGACCATGCTTGGTGGATCTGCTGGTGTGGCCTCCTCTGGGAAGAGAATGGTCCCCCTCTGTAATGGCCCATCCACCAGGACCTCCGTGCCCCTGTCGACAAAACGTGGTGTAATTAGCCCTTATCTGCCATGCTCGGGGTAAACTGTGCAGGGCAGCTCCTAACAGAGAAAGCTCAACCGTGTGCTCAGTGGCCTTTAAAAGATGGCGCCAGTGTCAGGGATCATAGAATATCCAGGGGAACCCGGGAGATGGTGAGTTCCTCCAGTCATATTTGGGTGGGAGAATCGTGCCGGTAATGAATGAGAGGGACACCATGGGGTCGGGTGGGAAGTTAATGAGGTGAGTTCGATAAGATCGAACCAAGAAACTAGCTCAGCCTTGTGTAGATGATCCCTCTGTCACAATCAACGGAAATGGCACTGAGATAAATTATTGTTAGATTTAGCCCAATGAGTCAAACACTCTGCTGACCCTACACCCAGATACAAAACTGCAGAACAAATACTCATCCAAAACTCTGCATCATCTGAACTCCCACCAATATCATGTTCAGCTAACATTCCTGGGAAGACTCATGTTACAGGATGCTGTTAAAATGTTTTCATTTCTGCATTCTGAAACCTGGGAACACATCCTTCCATAACACCATCTCTCAGTCTCCCCGTCTCTGTCTATTTCCCATACCCCTCCCATTTGTAATTGTGTAAACTGATTCCTCCGCCATCTCTCTCTGTCAGTGATGTTCACACCCACAGCACTCCCTTGTCAGGGCACAATGGAGATATGGAGCTGTAAATGGATGGGAGCTGCACATTCTGTCACTTCCAGCATGGGCTGCAAGTTTCCCCACACTGGGCAGCGATCTAACACAGTGTTACAGATCAATGCACTGGGGTGGGGTACACAGCCCTACATGCTAGGAGGGTAACTGCTCCTGGGTTGCAGATCAATGCACTGGGGTGGTGTACACAGTCCTACATGCTGGGTGGGGGGTAACTGCTCCTGGGATACAGATCAATGACTGGGGTGGTGTGCACAGTCCTACATGCTGGGAGGGTAACTGATCCTGGGTTACAGATCAGTGCACTGGGGTGGTGTACACAGCCCTACATGCTGGGAGGGTAACTGCTACTGGGTTACAGATCAATGCACTGGGGTGGGGTACACAGCCCTACATGCTGGGAGGGTAACTACTCCTGGTTTACTGATTATTTCACGGGTGATCACTGCACAGGTCGCTGTGCTGATCAGACTATCTGGTTGAGGATTATAGATAATGATCTGTTGTGGTCTGCACAACTCCCCGTGCTGGACAGACATATTGTCTGGGTTTATAGATCAATGCCCGGATCTGATCTGCACAGATTGCTGGTTTGTACTGAGCAGGACACTGGCCTGGTCTACACCGTATTCCACGGAGAACAGATATCTCCCCTGGCTTTATGGTGTCTGGGCTGGTTCTGTGCGGTGGATTGAGAATGTGGTATATCTAACCATTTCAGCTGATCTGGCAATGCCTTTAGTTCTCATTCCTGTTATTGGAACCTCCGTCTCTCACCCCATTAATGTTACACTGAGCCCAGGCACAGTACATCATGTTGGTGGGGTGGGTAGGGGACAAAGGTGATGGACAGGTCATGGAGTTCCTGGAACGTTCTGTCCCCGACATTCTATAACTGACATTCCCCGGAAAGTTCTGTCCCTGACGTTGTTTGTTTGTGAACGGCCGGACGTCAGTGAATTGAACATCGATAAGATCCCGAGGGAAGAGATCCCATTCCAGGGAGAAGGAGACACTGCTCCGAAGGCCCCTCAGGCAGTTAAAGGGGTGAACATTTCTCCACGACACAGGATCGACCACAATTTATACCAAAATACAGGAATTCACGAACTCTTCTGGAAACTGGGAGAGAATCCTTCAGGACAGCAACGTTTCCACCCTCCGTATTAGGAACTGGGAAGGAGTGACCTGTGTCTGCTCTCGAGTGATCGACCGTGTGGGAACGTTCCAGAATCCATCTGTCCTTATGGATGTGTCTCTGTGTGTTTGGGGAGGGAGGGTTTCTTGTGGTTTATGTCACATTTTTGTCAGTAATTCCGACCTTCCCATTTGTTATTCCAGCTCCAATTATTTTAATAAATCCCTGAATACAGGGACACATTTGAAAATCTCACTGGGTCCCCGATCACACGGGTCCCTTTGCATCCAGGCTGATGGATAATGGGTTTGTTTTCCTTCCTCACAGTTAACGTAGTGACCATCTACGTCCTGCTTTATAAAGATTGTGGATTGTCTCCATGTGTCAGAAGTTACCTGGGGGCCATGGCAGCGGCGGATCTCCTGGTCATTATCCTCGACCTGATCCTGAGACACATTCCCATTGTTTATCTGGAACAGTTTTATTTCTTGATGTACTCCGTCCCCGTGTGTAATATCCACGCCGTCCTGCTTTATGCAGCCACTGACTGCTCTGTCTGGTTCACCGTCACTTTCACCTTTGATCGGTTTGTGGCCATTTGTTGCCAGAAGCTGAAAAGTAAATATTGCTGTGAAAAAACGGCGGCTGTGGTTCTGGGAGCAGTGACTGTGCTGAGCTGTTTAAAGAACATTTTCTGGTATTTTATGCTCACGGCTCGGTATCGGCTGGGGAACGCCCCCTGGTTTTGTGATGTAACAGACGCTGCTCAATTGTCCAATGTCTGGGCCACAATCGAGCTCCTCCACCACATTCTAACCCCGGGTGTCCCATTTCTCCTGATTCTGCTGCTCAATGTTCTCACCGTCAGACACATTTTAGTGACCAGCAGAGCCCGCAGGAGACTCCGCGCTCACACCAATGGGGACGCTCAGTCTGACACTGAAATGAGAAACCGAAAAAAATCCATCATTTTACTGTTTGTGATCTCGGCCAATTTCATCCTGTTATGGTCAATGTTAATGCTGTATTCTATATGGAGACGGATGTGGAATATTGTGTATACCCCTGTGTATCTCGATTCCTTTGTGCAGGAATTGGGCTTCATGCTGCAGCTCCTCAGTTGCTGCACAAACACCGCGATTTATGCCGTGACCCAGACTAAGTTCAGGCAGCAGCTGAAGAATGTGCTGAAATATCCCTTCACCCAAATCCATCCATCCATCAAATTCCCTCATTAATCACACCATCCGGGATTTTCTCATTTCAGTTCAGTGTTTCAGCGATGGAGCAGCCTGTCGCTATGGTAACAGACTGAGGGGAGCGCTGGTTTGTCCATCCTTATCCCACAGGGGGTTACAGGGAAACATTTCAATGTTTCTCACAACTCAGGGGCCAGTGAGAAAAGGCACCATCCCACTGACTGTATCCATCACTTCCATTTGTAACCAATAAAAATGCTGATTAAAGCGTGCCGAGCAGCAGAGGGACCGATGTTGTTGTGTGTCTTTGTGTTGGAGAAGCTGAGCTGGAGAGAGACAGACTCAGCGCCAAGTCCTGGTCCTCAGGGAAGGGGAGGGCACCGCGCCCTGAGCTCAGGAGCTGGGGTTAACTCCCTCTGACCCCCTCCCCATCCCCTTTCCAACCTGGCCCCCCATTTCATCTCCCCCACACTTACTCCACATTTCTCCCTCTCTCTCCCTGCACACTCACTCTTTCTCACAACCTCCCCCTTTCACTCTCCCTCATTCTCCCTCTCACACCAACCGCCCCAACCCGGTTTCTCCACCTGCCTCCACTCTTCACTTTCCCCTCACCCTCACACTCTCTGTTCTGCCGTCTCTGCCTCCTCCAGCAGTTCCATCTCTACCCCATCTCACCCCCACCCCCCCACACACGCAGCCTCACGACCAACCACACCCCACCTCCACTCTCGGGGTCAGAGGGAGAGGGAAGGAGCAGGGAGAAAGAGTGTGTCTGAGAGAGAGGGAGGGAGGGACAGGAGGGAGAGATGGGCAGG